>NC_053028.1:437234895-437258717 GCF_003073215.2 Triticum urartu | reverse complement strand
CTGAATTTTCTAGGGAATTATTGCAACAGCGGTAAACTTTCTGTTTTCAAACAGCAACATGTGGACTTCTAAAATAGGCATAGTAAAGACTATCAATGCCACTTTTATTGAAATAAAAGATGCAAAAAATTGTTCTAAATAACAGCAAGCAAATCCTAACAAAATAAATTAACACTCCAAGCAAAACACATATCATGTGGTAAATAAAAATATAGCTCCAAGTAAAGTTACCGATGAACGAAGACGAAAGAGGGGATGCCTTCCGGGGCATCCCTAAGCTTAGGCTCTTGGTTGTCCTTGAATATTACCTTGGGGTGCCTTGGGCATCCCCAAGCTTAGGATCTTGCCACTCCTTATTCCATAGTCCATCGAATCTTTACCCGAAACTTGAAAACTTCACAACACAAAACTTAAAGTAGAAAACTTGTGAGCTCCGTTAGTATAAGAAATAGGGATGGCAATGGGTCGGGTTTGGGGCGGGTGGAGCTGGTCCAAATCCAAACCATGACCCATCTTCCTACCCTCTTCCCATCCATAAAATTATCCATGGGCAAAACTTGTGCCCATGTCCAAACCCACTGGATACCCACATACCCATGGAGCTCCATGGGCATAGAAAAGTCAGCATGAAGCCTTCCCAAAGAGCAAATTAACTCATCATCATTCACTCACAAATGACAACATAAGCTACATGCATAAGTAGGCAACAAGTAATATGATGAGTTCTTAAGTGTGACATACCAGAGGTTGATTCTCCAGCATATAGCTCATGGAACAAGTTGCATATTTCCTGCCACTTCCCATTGATTCGCTCTTTCTACTATCACTGGCATATGGCCCCACATGTCGTATGGGTATCCATTGGATATCCATGGAGCACAAACTATAACCATTCCCAACCCGGCTGTTCGTGGGTATCCATATCCATGGACCCATGGGCGAAAATGTGCTCCATACCCTTGCCCAACCGGGTCGGGTATCCATGGATATCCAGATCCGTGGATAAAATTGCCATCCCTAATAAGAAAACAAAAGACCACTTCAAGGTACTGTAATGAACTCATTCTTTATTTATATTGGTGTTAAACCTACTGTATTCCAACTTCTCTATGGTTTATAAACTATTTTACTATCCATAGATTCATCAAAATAAGTAAACAACACATGAAAAAACAGAATCTGTCGAAAACAGAACAGTCTGTAGTAATCTGGATCAAACGTATACTTATGGAACTCATAAAATTCTAAAATAAATTGCTGGCCTTGAGGAATTTATCTATTAATCATCATAAAAGGAATTAACTAAATATCACTCTCCAAATAAAAATGGCAGCAATTCTCGTGAGCGCTAAAGTTTCTGTTTTTGACAGCATGATCAACAAGACTTTCCCCAAGTCTTCCCAAAGGTTCTACTTGGCACAAACACTAATTAAACACATAAAACCACATCTAAACATAGGATAGATGAATTATTTATTACTAAACAGGAACAAAAAGCAAGGAACAAAAAGCAAGGAACAAAAATAAAATTGGGTTGCCTCCCAACAAGCGCTATCGTTTAATGCCCCTAGCTAGGCATGATGATTTCAATGATGCTCACATAAAGGATAAGAATTGAAACATAAATAGAGCATCATGAAGAATATGACTAGCACATTTAAGTCTAACCCACTTCCTATGCATAGGTATTTTGTGAGCAAACAACTTATGAGAACAATAATCAACTAGCATAGGAGGGCAAAACAAGCATAACTTCAAAACTTTAAGCACATAGAGAGGAAACTTGATATTATTGCAATTCCTACAAGCATATATTCCTCCCTCATAATAATTTTCAGTATCATCATGAATGAATTCAACAATATAACCAGCACCTAAAGCATTCTTTTCATGATCTACAAGCATAGAAAATTTACTACCCTCCACATAAGCAAATTTCTTCTCATGAATAGTAGTGGGAGAAAGCTCAACAAAATAATTATAATGTGAGGCATAATCCAATTGAAAACTAAAATCATGATGACAAGTTTCATGGATATCATTATTATTTATAGCATACAAGTCATCACAATAATCATCATAGATAGCAACTTTGTTCTCATAATCAATTGGAACCTCTTCCGGAATAGTGGATTCATCACAAAATAAAGTCATGACCTCTCCAAATCCACTTTCATCAATATAATCATCATAAATAGGAGGCATGCTTTCATCATAATAAATTTGCTCATCACTTGGGGGACAAAAAATATCATCTTCATCAAACATAGCTTCCCCAAGCTTGTGGCTTTACATATCATTAGCATCATAGATATTCAAGGAATTTGTACTAACAACATTGCAATCATGCTCATCATTAAAAGATTTAGTGCCAAACATTTTATAGATTTATTCTTCTAGCACTTGAGCACAATTATCCTTTCCATCATACTCACGAAAGATATTAAAAAGGTGAAGCGTATGAGACAAACTCAATTCCATTTCTTTATAGTTTTCTTTTATAAATTAAACTAGTGATAAAACAAGAAACTAAAAGACTCGATTGCAAGATCTAAAGATATACCTTCAAGCACTCACCTCCCCGGCAACAGCGCCGGAAAAGAGCTTGATGTCTACTACACAACCTTCTTCTTGTAGACGTTGTTGGGCCACCAAGTGCAGAGGTTTGTAGGACAGTAGCAAATATCCCTCAAGTGTATGACCTAAGGTTTATCAATCCGTAGGAGGCGTAGGATGAAGATGGTCTCTCTCAAGCAACCCTGCAACCAAATAACAAAGAGTCTCTTGTGTCCCC
The DNA here is from genome assembly GCF_003073215.2 of Triticum urartu. Lineage (NCBI taxonomy): Eukaryota > Viridiplantae > Streptophyta > Magnoliopsida > Poales > Poaceae > Triticum > Triticum urartu. The sequence goes on along the minus strand of NC_053028.1, from coordinate 437,255,923 downwards.
AACACACCCAATACAATGGTAAATCGTATAGGTGCACTAGTTCGGCGAAGAGATGGTGATACAAGCGGTATATGGATGGTAGATAAAGGTATTTGTAATCTGAAAATATAAAAACAGCAAGGTAACTAATGATAAAAGTGAGAGTAAACGGTATTGCAATATGTTGAAACAAGGCCTAGGGTTCATACTTTCGCTAGTGCAAGTTCCCTCAACAATACTAACATAAGTGGATCACATAACTATCCCTCAACATGCAACAAAGAGTCACTCCAAAGTCACTAATAGCGGAGAACGAACGAAGAGATTATGGTAGGGTATGAAACCACCTCAAAGTTATTCTTTCCAATCAATCCGTTGGGCTATTCCTATAAGTGTCACAAACAGCCCTAGAGTACGTACTAGAATAACACCTTAAGACACAAATCAACCAAAACCCTAATGTCACCTAGATACTCCAATGTCACCTCATGTATCCGTGCGTATGATTATATGATATGCATCACACAATCTCAGATTCATCTATTCAACCAACACAAAGGACCTCAAAGAGTGCCCCAAAGTTCTACCGGAGAATCACGACGAAAACGTGTGCCAACCCCTATGCATAGGTTCATGGGCGGAACCCGCAAGTTGATCACCAAAACATACATCAAGTGAACCACGTGATATCCCATTGTCACCACAGATATCCACGGCAAGACATACATCAAGTGTTCTCAAATCTTTAAAGACTCAATACGATAAGATTACTTCAAAGGGGAAACTCAATTCATTACAAGAGAGTAGAGGGGGAGAAGAAACATAAGATCCAACTATAATAGCAAAGCTCGCGATACATCAAGATTGTGCCAAATCAAGAACACGAGAGAGAGAGAGATCAAACACATAGCTACTGGTACATACGCTCAGCCCCGAGGGAGAACTACTCCCTCCTCGTCATGGAGAGCACCAGGATGATGAAGATGGCCACCAGAGAGGGATTGCCCCCTCCGGCAGGGTGCCGGAACGGGTCTAGATTGGCTTTCGGTGGCTACAGAGGCTTCTGGCGGCGGAACTCCCGATCTATTGTGTTCACGGATGTTTTTAGGGTATATGGAGATATATAGGCAGAAGAAGTACGCCAGGGGGCCACGAGGGGCTCACGAGGGTGGAGGGCGCGCCCAGGGGGGTGGGGGTGGGCGCGCCCCCCTGCCTCGTGACTTCCTCGCAGATCCCCCGACGTGCACTCCAAGTCTTCTTGGCTTCTTTCCTTCCAAAAATGAGTTCCGTGAAGTTTCAGGTCAATTGGACTCCGTTTGGTTTTCCTTTTCTTCGAAATCCTAAAACAGGGTAAAAACAGAAACTGGCACTAGGCTTTGGGTTAATAGGTTAGTCCCAAAAAATGATATAAAAGTGTATAATAAAGCCCATAAACATTCAAAACAGTAAATAATATAGCATGGAGCAATCAAAAATTATAGATACCGTTGGAGACATATCTATATATATATATTGTCAAATGATCTCTTATGCTAAAGTAACAATTCATTCACATACTCAAGTATGAATCAGAAACTTCATTGAAAACTAACAAACTATAATCTCAGTCATTGAAGCAATTGCAATTTATCATAACATAGGAAAGAGTCAATATAAGAGCTTTTCAGCAAGCCAACATACTCAACTATCATTTAATCTTTCGCAATTGCTAACACTCACGCAATATTTATGGGTATGAAGTTTTAATCGGACACAGAGAAAGATAGGGGCTTATAGTTTTGCCTCCCAACGTTTTGCCTCAAGGGTAATGTCAACAATAATAGTTCATGAAAACCCACATCCAATTAGCCATATATATCAGGATCTTTCCAACACATTGTGCTTGGCAAAGGATAAAATGTAAAAAGGAAAGGTGAAGATCACCATGACTCTTTGCATGAAGTATAAGACAAGAATAAAAGATAGGCCCTTCGTAGAGGGATGCAGAGGTTGTCATGTGCTTTCATGGTTGGATGCACGAAATCTTAATGCGAAAGAATGTCACTTTATATTGCCACTTGTGATATGGACCTTTATTATGCAGTCCTTCGCTTTTATTTCTTCCATATCACAAGATAGTATAAAGCTTATTTTCTCCACACTAATAAGTCATACATATTTAGAGCGCAATTCTTATTGCTTGCAACGATGATAACTTACTTGATGGATCTTACTCAATCCATAGGTAGATATGGTGTACTCTCGTGGAAAAAACGGGTTTAGGGATATTTGGAAGCACAAGTAGTATCTCTACTTGGTGCAAAGAAATTGGCTAGCAAGAGAGGGAAAGGCAATCTCAACATGTTGGATGATCCATGACAATATAATTTATCTCAGATGTAAGAAATCATAACCCATTATGTTGTCTTCCTTGTCCAACGTCAACTCTCTAGCTTATCATACTTTAATGAGTGCTCACAATTATAAAAGATGTCCAAGATAGTATATTTATATGTGAACCTCTCTTTCTTTATTACTTCCTATTAATTGCAACGATGACCAAAACTATGTTTGTCAACCCTCAATAATTTTTATTCATCATACTCTTTATATGTGAAGTCACTGCTCTCCATAAGATCTAGATGATCTTTTTTTTCTTTTTATTTCTTCTCTTTTATTTTATCCCCTCTAGATCATAGCAACATAATCAAGCCCTTTACTCAACACTAATCTTTATTATATATAGCTCACGGACTCGATTACATACGAAGATCATAAAGCAAAACTCACAACTAGATCATACTAAAATTTTATTCTACTAGATCAAGATATTATCAAAAGGATCAAACTCAGAAAAACGGTAAAGATAAAAGTGATGGTGATACGATACCGGGGCACTCCCCCAAGCTTGGCAGTTGCCAAGGGGAGTGTCCATACCCATGTGATTATATCTCTTTTGCCGGTGAAGGAGATGGAGTTATTGATGATGTAGGCTTGTCGTTCCTCTTCCAAGGCATAGGCTCACCATCATAGAAGGATGATCGAGTCTCCGAAATCCTCAAATCTTCAGCCAAACTCATCCTCTTGAATCTATATTCATACTCACAGTTTTGGTTTTGTAGGTCATAGATCTGGGCTTGGAGGTGCTCGATTTTCTCATGAAGCTTGAAGATGGGCTCCCCAATGTCCTTGGCGTCCAGCTTGTGGTTGTTGGTGAACTTCGTGATCATTATGTGATTGGAGTCGAGTCCATGCTCCATCATCTCCTGACACTTGAAAACTTGTTGCTCCATCGCCTCGAGCCTTGTCTCCACGCTTTCGGTCCTCCTTGGTCCCTCAACATCACGGATGTGCAACAACCCCTCACGCATCTCAATGGTTTGAGGGTGTTGCAGCACCTCCGCGAGGTAGGGGTTGAAGACCTTCTCGAAGAACTTGTCCTTGGGGGCACTTGAAGACGACATGGCGACCTAGATCTGTCAGAAAAACAGCTCGAAACAAAGACAAGAGATGTTTGTGTGATACGGTGGTCAAAACCTTCGGGAGATTATATAGTGAATTTTTATCGACCAAAAGAAGTATCGTGCAAGAAAACAGAGTCCGGAGAGCACACGAGGTGCCCACGAGGCAGGGGGCATGCCCTCCACCCTTGTGGAAGCCTCATGTCCTTTCTGGTCTGCTTCTTATTTTCCTATTTCTTAAATATTCCAAAACGGAGAAAAATTGCCATTAGAACTGTTTTGGAGTCGGTTTACTTACCGTACCACATACCTATTCCTTTTCGGAGTCTGAAACGTTCCGGAAAGTGTCCCTTATGTATTCCTCCGGGGTTATGGTTTCAATAACATTAGTTTCAACATTTCTAGGATTACCTGAGGTATAATGTTTGATTCTTTGACCGTTTACCACCCTCGGATTTGTGCCTTCGAAGTTGTTGATTTTTATGGCACCGGAACGGTAGACCTCCTCGATGACATAAGGACCTTCCCATTTAGAGAGAAGTTTGCCTGCAAAAAATCTTAAACGTGAGTTGTATAGCAATACATAATCACCTACATTAAACTCACGCTTTTGTATCCATTTATCATGCCATCTTTTAACTTTTTCTTTAAACAGCTTGGCATTTTCATAAGCCTGGGTTCTCCATTCATCAAGTGAGCTAATGTCAAAAAGCCTCTTCTCACCAGCAAGTTTAAAGTCATAGTTGAGATCTTTAATAGCCCAATATGCCTTATGTTATAATTCGAGAGGTAAGTGGCATGCTTTTCCATAAACCATTTTATACGGAGACATACCCATAGGATTTTTATATGCAGTTCTATAAGCCCATAATGCATCATCAAGTTTCTTGGACCAATTCTTTCTAGATCTATTAACAGTCTTTTGCAAAATTAATTTGAGCTCTCTGTTACTGAATTCTACTTGACCACTAGACTGTTGGTGATATGGAGATGCAATTCTATGATTAACATCATACTTAGCAAGCATTTTACGAAAGGCACCATGAATAAAATGTGAACCACCATCAGTCATTAAGTATCTAGGGACTCCGAACCTTAGACAAATAACTTTTTAAGCATCTTAATAGGGGTGTTATGATCAGCACTACTAGTTGGAATAGCTTCTACCCACTTAGTAATGTAATCAACAGCAACTAAAATATGTGTATATACCCATTAGAGGAAGGAAAAGGTCCCATATAATCAAAGCCCCAAACATCAAATGGTTCAATAACAAGTGAATAATTCATAGCCATTTCTTGATGTCTACTAATATTACCAATTCTTTGACATTCATCACAAGATAAGACAAACTTACGGGCATCCTTGAAGAGAGTAGGCCAATAAAAACTGGATTGCAGTACCTTATGTGCAGTTCTATCTCCAGCATGGTGTCCTCCATAAGCTTCGGAGTGACACTTGCGTAGGATCTGTTCCTGTTCATGCTCAGGTACACAACGTCTAATAACACCGTCTACTCCTTCTTTATAAAGATGTGGGTCATCCCAGAAGTAATGGCATAAATCATAGAAAAACTTTTTCTTTTGCTGGTATGTGAAACTAGGTGGTATAAATTTAGCAACAATGTAATTAGCATAATCAGCATACCATGGAGCAGTACGAGAAGCATTTATGACATTTAATTGTTCATCCGGAAAGCTATCATCAATAGGTAGTGGGTCATCAAGAACATTTTCTAACCTAGACAAGTTGTCTGCAACGGGGTTCTCAGCTCCCTTTCTATCCATAATATGCAAATCAAATTCTTGTAGCAAGAGAACCCATCTAATAAGTCTAGGTTTAGCATCTTTCTTTTCCATAAGATATTTAATAGTAGCATGATCAGTGTGAATAGTTACTTAAGAATCAACAATATGAGGTCTGAACTTATCACAAGCAAATACAACTGCTAAGAATTCCTTTTCAGTAGTAGCATAATTTCTCTGGGCATTGTCTACAGTTTTACTAGCATATTGAATAACATTTAATTTTTATGAACTCTTTGACCTAGAATAGCCCCTACAGCATAATCACTAGCATCACACATAATTTCAAATGGTAAATTCCAATTAGGTGGCTAAACAATAGGTGCAGAAATCAAGGCTTTCTTAAGTATTTCAAATGCGTCTACACAATCATCATCAAAGACAAAAGGAATATCTTTTTGTAATAGGTTAGTCATAGGCCGGGAAATTTTTGAGAAGTCCTTAATGAACCTCCTATAAAAACCGGCATGACCAAGGAAACTTCTTATACCTTTGATGTCCTTGGGACATGGCATCTTTTCAATAGCATCAACTTTAGCTTTGTCAACTTCAATACCTCTTTCAGAAATTTTATGCCCCAAGACAATACCTTCATTAACCATAAAGTGGCACTTCTCCCAATTCAAGACAAGGTTAGTTTCTTCACATCTCTGCAAAACTCGATCAAGGTTGCTCAAGCAACAATCAAAAGAGGATCCATAAACAGAGAAATCATCCATAAAAACTTCACAATTCTTTTTACAAAAGTCAGAGAATATAGCCATCATACATATTTGAAAGGTAGCAGGTGCATTACATAAACCAAAAGGCATACATCTATAAGCAAAGGTACCGAAAGGGCAAGTAAAAGTAGTCTTTTCCTGATCATCAGCTGACACGGGTATTTGAGAGAAACCAGAGTAACCATATAGAAAGCAAAAATGTGTATGTTTGGATAATCTTTCTAGCATTTGATCAATAAAAGGCAAAGGGTAATGATCCTTTTTAGTGGCTTTATTTAATTTGCAGAAATCAACTACCATCCTATAACCTGTAATAATTCTTTGTGGAATCAATTCATCTTTATCATTAGGGATGACAGTAATACCTCCCTTCTTAGGGACACAATGGACAGGGCTTACCCACTGACTATCAGCAATGGGATAAATTATACCTGCCTCAAGGAGTTTTAGTATTTCCTTTCTTACCACTTCTTTCATCTTAGGATTTAGCCGTCGTTGGTGATCAATTCCTAGTTCATCATCTTTCTCCAAATTTATTTTGTGTTGACATAGAGTGGGACTAATGCCCTTACGATCATCAAGAGTATATTCGATAGCAGCACGGTGCTTCTTCAGGGTTTTCAATAATCTCTCTTATTCATGCTCTGAAAGGTTAGCACTAATAATAACAGGATATATCTTCTTTTCATCAAGATAAGCATATTTAAGAGTATCAGGCAATGGTTTAAGCTCAAATACGGGATCACCCTTGGGTGGAGGAGGATCCCCTAGGATTTCAATAGGCAAGTTGTGTTTCAAAATAGGTCCCTGTTTAAAGAACACTTCATCTATTTCCCTTCTTTTATTCATAAACATATCATTTTCATGGTCTAGCAAATATTGTTCTAAAGGATCAGTAGGAGGCACGACAATAGAAGCAAGACCAATAATTTCATCTTTACTAAGAAATTCCTAATCACGGGGTTGTCTACTAAATTTAGCAAAATTAAACTCATGAGACATATCCCGTAAACCAATAGAAACAATATCCTTACTGCAGTCTATCTTAGCATTAACAGTATTCAAGAAGGGTCTACCAAATATAATGGGACAAAAGTCATATTGTGGGGAACCAAGAACAAGAAAATCAGCAGGATATTTAACTTTCCCACACAAGAATTCAACATCTCTAACAATCCCAATTGGTGAAATAGTATCTCTATTGGCAAGTTTAATGGTAACAATTATATCTTCTATCTCAGCAGGTGCGATATCATGCATAATTTCTTTGTATAAGGAATGAGGTATTGCACTTGCACTAGCACCCATATCACATAAACCGTGATAACAATGATCTCCTATTTTAACAGAAATAACAGGCATGCCTACAACAGGCCTACGTTTATTTTTAGCATCTGGTCTAGCAATTCTAGCAGCTTCATTGCAGAAGTAAATAACATGCCCGTCAATATTATCGGCCAAGAGATCTTTCACCATAGCAATTTTAGGTTCAACTTTAATTTTCTCAGGGGGTTTGTGTGTCTCAATATTACTTTTGTTAACCATAGTTAAAGCTTTAGCATGATCCTTTATTCTAACAAGGAAAGGTGGTTTCTCAATATAAGCAGCAGGAACAACAGGATCATCATAAGTGATAGTCTTTTCTTCAACTTTAATAGGCGCAACTGCTTTTACCTCAATGGGAGGACTATATTTAAACCACTTCTCCTTCGGGAGATCAATATGAGTAGCAAAGGTTTCACAGAGATAAGCTACTATCTCAGAGTCAAGTCCATATTTAGTGCTAAATTCACGGAAAGCACCGGTATCCATAAAAGATTTAACACAATCAAACTTAGGTGTTATACCTGACTCCTTACCTTCGTCGAGGTCCCAATCTCCAGAGTTGCGTTTAATTCTTTCCAATAAATTCCATTTGAATTCAATAGTATTCATCATAAAAGATCCAGTACAAGAAGTATCGAGCATGGAGCGATTACTAAGAGAAAGCCGAGCATAAAAATTTTGAATAATCATTTCTCTTGAGAGCTCATGATCGGGGCATGAATATAACATTGACTTAAGCCTCCCCCAAGCTTGAGCGATGCTTTCTCCTTCGCGAGGCCAAAAATTATATTTATAATTACGATCATGATGAACAAGATGCATATGATAAAACTTATGATGAAATTCCAATTTCAATCGCTTGTAGTCCCATGATCCCATATCATCACATAGCCTCTACCATGTCAATGCCTCTCCCTTCAAAGACAAAGGGAAGACCTTCTTCTTGATAACATCCTCGGGCATACCTGCAAGCTTAAATAATCCACAAACTTCATCCACATAGATTAGGTGTAAATCGGGATGCAGTGTTCCATCTCCTACAAAAGGATTAGCTAGCAGTTTCTCTATCATACCCGAAGGAATTTCAAAGTAAACATTTTTAGTAGGTTCAGTAGGTTGAGGAGCAACTCTTTGCTCTACTGGTCGGGGTGATGATAACCCGAACAAGCCCATCAAAGGATTATGTTCCATAGTAACAAGTGACAGTAAATTTCAGCACACTATATAAATTTTTCCTTACCAAATTCCACCTACCAAAGGCGCTTCACTCCCCAGCAACGGCGCCAGAAAAGAGTCTTGATGACGCACAAGTGTAGGGGATCTATCGTAGCCTTTTCGATAAGTAAGAGTGTCGAACCCAACGAGGAGCAGAATGAAATGATAAGTAGTTTTCAGTAAGGTATTCTCTGCAAGCACTGAAATTATCGGTAACAGATAGTTTTGTGATAAGGTAATTTGTAACAAGTAGCGAGTAATAAAAGTAAATAAGGTGCAGCAAGATTGACCAATCCTTTTTGTAGAAAAGGACAAGCCTGGATAAACTCTTATATGATGGAAAGCGCTCCTGAGGACACATGGGAATTATCGTCAAGCTAGTTTTCATCACGTTCATATGATTTGCGTTCGGTACTTTGATAACTTGATATGTGGGTGGACCGGTGCTTGGGGTACTTTCCTTACTTGGACAAGCATCCCACTTATGATTAACCCCTATTGCAAGCATCCGCAACTACAACAGAAGTATTAAGGGGAACCTAACCATAGCTTGAAACATATGGATCCAAATCAGCCCCTTACGAAGCAACACATAAACTAGGGTTTAAGCTTATGTCACTCTAGCAACCCATCATATACTTATTACTTCCCAATGCCTCCCTCTAGGCCCAAACAATGGTGAAGTGTCATGTAGTCGACGTTCACATGACACCACTAGAGGGATGACAACATACATCTTATCAAAATATCGAACGGATACCAAATTCACATGACTACTTATAGCAAGACTTCTCCCATGTCCTCGGGAACAAACGTAACTACTCACAAAGCATATTCATATTCATAATTAGAGGGGTATTAATATGCATAATGGATCTGAGCATATGATCTTCCTCCAAGTAAACCAACTAGCATCAACTACAAGGAGTAATCAACACTACTAGCAACCCACAGGTACCAATCTGAGGTTTGGATACAAAGATTGGATACAAGAGATGAACTAGGGTTTGAGATGAGATGGTGCTGGTGAAGATGTTGATGAAGATTGACCCCCTCCCAATGAGAAGATCGTTGGTGATGATTTCCCCCTCCCGGAGGAAGTTTCCCCAGCAGAACAGCTCTGCCGGAGCCCTAGATTGGTTTCGCCAAGGTTCCACCTCATGGCGGCAGAGTTTCTTCCCCAAATCTTGCTTATTATTTTTTTCTCAGATGAAAAGACCTAATATAGCAGAAGATGGCCCACGAGGCAGGGGGCGCGCCCCCACCCTCGTGGCCAGGGTGTGGCCCCCCTCTGGAACTTTCTTCGCTCAATATTTTTTTTATATTCTGGAAATAACTTCCGTGAAGTTTCATGAATTTTGGAGCTGTGCAGAATAGGTCTCTAATATTTGCTCCTTTTCCAGCCCAGAATCCCAGCTGTCAGCATTCCCCCTCTTCATGTAAACCCTGTAAAATAAGAGAGAATAGCCATAAGTATTGTGACATAATGTGTAATAACAGCCCATAATGCAATAAATATCGATATAAAAGCATGATGCAAAATGGATGTATCAACAGGCAGTCGATGGTTGTCCTACACGACACTCGATACTCGCGTGTGGCGCTTTCTGTGGGCCCGCGAGGTCGTCGTCCATCACTTTGACGAACAACCGACAATGAGGTTAATTTTACTAGCAAGGTAGAATCTATTTTATTTGTGTTATGGTGGTATATAGTACGCGTCGAAGAGGTGGGAGGGGACTAGCATATATACTATACGTACGCGTCCATGAACAAGTACACCTCACTCAGTGTCGGGACTTTTTGGTTTCCGAGGCACGTGCCACATCAAAATTGTGAAATTGGTTACTCAAACATCACACAACACCTTTTTGGGCCACATGCATATCCTAGCTAGGACACTTACGTGTGACGCTTCCATCTGTCGGCCCACGGGGCCATCGTCGATGCATGCATGCATCACTTTGACCTACATCGGGAGAGGTTAATTAATTTCACCATCGATGAGGATTCTTTTGGGTTACATATATTATGGCAGGAGCATATAGTATGCGGTGAAGAGGGGGAAAGGGGACCATCATATATAGTAGGCTTGATATGAACCTTGCTCTGTGTGGGTGCATGGTTTAGGGTTTTTGAGGCATGTGGCACATCAAAGTTGTGCATTTTGGGTATTCAACATATATGTGTTTGGCCCACATGCAAAGCGGTGGTGGTTGTCCTCTCGCACCCACTTAAGCGGTTATCAGCGATATCGATGCTTTCCATTTGTGGGCCCGCTTGGTCCATCACTACTTTTTGGCTGACAACAAGAGAGGTTAATTTGACTTAGGAGGGGATTATTATTTTTTCTCTGGGATGACATGAATGATACAGCTTGAGCACACACACATGTATGTGTATGCATGAACCCCTCCCATCGAGTCGAAGAGGCTAGTACAATGACACATCATGAATCGATCTCGCTCTGTGTGGGGAGCTAGTGTACGATTTTTGACACACGTGCCACATCAATGTTGTGTATTCAAACATGCATGCATGCATCACCTCCATACATATGCATGTAGTGGTTGCCTTTGAACGGTACACTCCCTCGTGTGGTTATCAGCGACAAGCCTATATATTCGAGGGCCTGCGTGGGCATCCATGATCACCTGACCAACAACAAGATAGGTTACCATGGCAGATTCTTCATTTGGTTCGTGTTATCGTAGTATAGGTCATGGTGAGATTCAGACCTAATTAAGTTTGAGTGCATATACTATGCACGCGTGCATGCATGAATCCCCATCGTTGGCTTGAAGTGTGGTGTAACATACATATGCATCGTCAACCTAACCCTCACTCGGCCTGGGGATTTCTAGTTTGAAATCACGGTGCCACATCAAAGTTGTTCCATTGTTACTCAAAAACACACCTCTCCATACATATGTTTGGGCCACACGCATGCAGTAGTTGTCTTGGGGGACTAGCTACTTGCGTGATTATTGGCGAGCTAGCCCATCTCCGGGGTCGCATGGACGACCATCACTTTGACCAACAACAAGAGAGAGGTTGTACGACCAAGGTGGATTATTCTTGGTCCATTTTACGATCCATCTTGGTGAGATATATGCCTCTCGAGCCCCGCCGACTGAAAGTGTGTGTGGGGGGGGTTGCTACTTCGCACTTTGCTAGGTGACCTTGGTTGGGGGGCATGCATTCATAGCTTAACTATGATTCCCTTCATGGCGACACGAGGGGGGTGGGGGCTGCTAGCTACTTCGCACTTTGCTAGGTGAACCTCGGTTGAGGGGAGGGGGCATGCATTAATAGCTTAGGATTCCCTTCGTGCCGACACGAGAGGGGGGCTTCTAGATAGTTTGCACTTTGCTAGGGTGAACCTTGGTCAAGGGGGCATGCATTCATTGCTTAGGATTCCCTTCGTGTCGACATGAGGGAGGGGTGCTGCTAGCTACTTCGCACTTTTCTAGGGTGAACCTCGGTTGGGGGGCATGCATTCATAGCTTAGGATTCCCTTCATGCCGACATGAGGGAGGGGGCTGCTAGCTACTTCACACTTTGCTAGGTGAACCTCGGTTGGGGGGCATGCATTCATAGCTTAGGAATGCCTTCATGCCGACACGAGGGGGGCTTCTAGCTACTTCGCACTTTGCTAGGTGAACCTCGGTTGGGGGTATGCATTCATAGCTTAGGATTACCTTCGTGCCGACATGAGGGAGGGGGCCTTCTAGCTACTTCGCACTTTGCTAGGTGAATGAACCTTAGTTGGGGGGATGCATTCATAGCTTAGGATTCCCTTTGTGCCGACACATGGGAGGAGGGGGGCTGCTAGCTACTTCGCACTTCGCTAGGGTGATCCTCGGTTGGGGGGGAGGGGGCATGCATTCATAGCTTAGGATTCCCTTCGTGCTGACACGAGGGGTGGTGGGGGCAAGCAATACAGTGCGCTTTGCGAGAGAGGTGCCACATCGAAGTTGCATTTGGTATTTGAAAATCAAACCACCGTTTTGATACATAAATTTGGTCCACATGCAAGTGTGTTCGTGTTCTGACCCTCTCTCGCGTTATTTTTTGCCAAATTTCTGAACATTAGATAAGTCGGATGACGCAACAGACACGGTTCACTCAAACTAACCGTGTGCCACGCCGGTGCACCAGTCGCGCACACATTCGCATAGTACATTGGGCTCCACGAGGCTCCCCCTCTCAAAAATATCTGCCCGCCTCGAGGGTTTTTTTGTTTCATAACTGACACGTCTCCAACGTATCTATATTTTTGATTTGCTCCATGCTATTATATTATCTATTTGAATGTTAATGGCTTTATTCTACAATTCTAATCATTTTTGGGACTGACCTACTAATCGGGAGGCAGCCCAATTGCTGTTTTTTTGCCTATTTTAGGGTTTCAAAGAGAAGGAATATCAAACGAGTCCAAACGGAATGAAACCTTCGGAATGTGATTTCCTCACAAACGTGATCCAGGAGACTTGGAGTGGGCCGTCAAGATACAAGGGAGAAGGCACGAGGCAGGGGCGTGCTACCCCCCTGGGCGCGCTCCACCCTCGTGGGCCCTCCGTTGCTCCACCGACGTACTTATTCCTCCTATATATATCCACGTACCCCCTAACATCCGGGCACCACGAAAACCTAATTCACGCCGCAACCTTTCTGTACTCGAGAAATCCCATCTCGGGGCCTTTTTCGGAGCTCCATCGGAGGGGCATTGATCACGGAGGGCTCTACATCAACTCCATGCCTCTCCGGTGATGTGTGAGTAGTTTACTTCAGACCTACGGTCATAGCTAGTAGCTAGATGGCTTTTCTCTCTCTTGGATCTCAATACAAAGTTCTCCTCGATTTCTTTGGAGATCTATTCGATGTAATCTTCTTTGCGGTGTGTTTGTCGAGATCCGATGAATTGGTGGGTTTATGATCCAGTTTATCTATGAACAATATTTGATCTCCTCTGATTCTTTTATGTATGATTGGTTTATCTTGCAAGCCTCTTCGAATTATCAGTTTGGTTTGGCCTACTAGATTGATCTTTCTTGCAATGGGAGAAGTGGCTTAGCTTTGGGTTCAATCTTGTGGTGTTCGATCCCAGTGATAGAAAGGGAACCGAACGTATTGTATGTTGCCATCGAGGAATAAAAAGATGGCATTTATAATCATATTGCATGAGTTTATCCTCTAACATCATGTCATCTTACTTAAAGCATTACTCTGTTCTCTTGAACTTACTACTCTAGATGCATGCTGGATAGCGGTCGATGGTGTGGAAATAATAGTAAGTAGATGCAGAATCATTTTGGTCTACTTGTCTTCGGACATGATGCCTATATACATGACCATACCTAGATATTCTCATAACTATGCTCAATTCTATCAATTGCTCGACAGTAATTCGTTTACCCACCGTAAAACTATGCTCTTGAGAGAAGCCACTAGTGAAACCTATGGCCTCGGGTCTATCTTTCATCATATTATTCTTCCAATACTTAGTTATTTCCTTGCTATTTATTTTACTTGCATCTTTTATTCTCTTAATCATAAAAATACCAAAAATATTATCTTATCATATCTATCAGATCTCACTCTCGTAAGTGACCGTGAAGGGATTGACAACCCCTTTATCGTGTTGGTTGCGAGGTTCTTATTTGTTTGTGTAGGTGCGTGGGTCGTGACCGTGATCTCCTACTGGATTCATACCTTGGTTCTCAAAAACTAAGGGAAATACTTATGCTACTTTGCTGCATCACCCTTTCCTCTTCAAGGGAAAACCAACGCAGTGCTCAAGAGGTAGAAAGAAGGATTTCTGGCATCATTGCCGGGGAGATTTGCCCCAAGTCAAGTCAGGATTTTACTCCCACAACGAGTCATTTCTGGCGCCATTACCAAGTACCCATCACAAACTCTTATCCCTCGCATTACATTATTTGCCATTTGCCTCTCATTTTCCTCTACCCCACTTCATCCTTGCCGTTTTATTCACCCTCTTTTCCTCTCTCCCTCTCTCTCTGCTCCCCTTCTCTTTTTCTATTTGCCTTTTTTCCATTTCTTGTTTGCTTGCGTGTTGGATTGATTGCTTGTCACGATGGCTTAAGATAATACTTAATTGTGTGACTTTACCAATACCAACAATAATGATTTTATTAGCACTCCGATTGCTCCTCTTACCGATGCTGAATCTTGTGAAATTAATGCTGCTTTGCTAAATCTTGTCATGAAAGATCCGTTTTCTGGCCTTCCTAGTGAAGATGCCGCTACCCATCTAAACAACTTTGTTGATTTGTGTGATATGCAAAAGAAGAAAGATGTGGATAATGATATCGTTAAATTGAAGCTATTTCCGTTTTCGCTTAGAGATCGTGCTAAATCTTGGTTTTCGTCTTTGCCTAAAAATAGTATTGATTCATGGAATGAGTGCAAAGATGCTTTTATCTCTAAGTATTTTCCTCCTGCTAAGATCATCTCCCTTAGAAACGATATTATGAATTTTAAGCAACTTGATCATGAATATGTTGCACAATCTTGGGAGAGGATGAAATTAATGATACGTAATTGCCCTACACATGGTTTGAATCTTTGGATGATTATACAGAATTTTTATGCCGGCTTGAATTTTGCTTCTAGAAATCTTTTAGATTCGGCCGCGGGAGGCACTTTTATGGAAATCACTTAACGATAAGCTACCAAACTCCTAGATAATATTATGGTTAATTATTCTCAATGGCACATGAAAGATCTACTATAAAAAAGTGCATGCAATTGAAGAGATCAATGTTTTGAGTGGAAAGATGGATGAACTTATGAAATTGTTTGCTAATAAGAGTGCTCCTACTGATCCTAATGATATGCCTTTGTCTACCTTGATTGAGAATAATAATGAATCTATGGATGTGAATTTCGTTGGTAGGAACAATTTTGGTAATAACGCGTATAGAGGCAATTTCAATTCTAGGCCGTTTCCTAGTAATTCCTCTAATAATTATGGTAATTCCTTGTAACATCCCAATTTTTCAATTTGGAATATGTTATACACTAGATTATCATTGCATATCATATTTATTGCATTTTTGTTGATCCTAGAAATTTCACGCAACTCAAGGACCCTCGGAGAGAGTTAGGGATTATGAAGAGGAAATCGAAGTATTAGTGGAGAAGAATGACGATCTGATCAAGAAGATCGTAATATTTATGGGAGGACCTACACCAGTAGAAGAAGACGAAGAACCCAAGGAGATTCGCCCGGAAGACTACATCATCATCGATGCCACCGACTCGGATCCAGATGATAGCGATGATGACTATGTTGATGAAGCTGGAGCAGATATAATGGAGTCTGCAACCGAAGAATATTTCTAGTAGACCACCTCATCAGTAGTAGTAGTCCACCATGTAAATATAGTAGTCCGAGAACTTTTGCGATAGTTAGATCGATTGTATGCCATTGTTTGTTTGATTGAATGAAGTGAATTGTTTGCTTTTGCCTCATGTGCATATGGGTAGTGTTTTCTCTTTAGACCCCTCTCTATTCTTAAATCTCATCTTTTCTGAAACCTCAGATGCCTCTGAGACGTGACCCCGGATTTACCTTTCCACCGGAGCTCACCAAGTTGATCCAGCAGCAGAACACATTGATGCAATTGTTAGTCCAGAATCAGAATCAGGGGAACAACAAAAACCCACCACCACCACCACCTGTTGATCACTTAGTCCGTTTTCTTAGGCTGAATCCGACGGTGTTTTCCAGTAGCACCGAGCTAATAGTAGCAGATGATTGGCTCCGCAAGACTGCTAGAGTGTTGACCTCAGCAGGATGCACGGATGCGGAAAAGGTGAAGTTTGCCGCACATCAGCTAAGGACCCGTAGCATCATGGTGGGAGAATTTCGCAGCCACTTTCCCAGTCGACACTGTCACGTGGGACCAGTTTCATCAGGCTTTTCGAACTGCCCATGTTTCAGCAGGGGCTATGGCCATGAAGAAGCGGGAGTTGCGCAACTTGCACCAAGGAGGACGGACAGTTGGCCAGTATGTGGAGGACTTTAGTAAATTAGCACGTTATGCCCCAGATGACGTTGCTATGGATGCAGCTAAGCAGGAGAAGTTTCTGGAAGGACTGAATGATGAGTTGAGCATGCAGTTGATGGTAGCCACCTTCAACAGCTACCAGGAGTTGGTAGATCATGCTCTCATGATTGAAGGGAAGCAGCAGCAGATTCAGAATCGCAAGAGGAAGTATGGACAAGGGAAGCACACTTCAGGAGCTCAGCAGAAGCCACGTTTTACCCCTAGACCGGGAGGACATTTTCAGCATACCCATGGAGGAGGTAGCTCGCACAATCACAATGGCACCAAGAATGGTAATGGGAATGGAGGAAGCAACGGACAGAACCACACCAACCCATCGACCCCAGCCAAGAGAGACCTGAGCCAAGTCACTTGTTTTAAGTGCCAGAAGACCGGACATTATGACAATGAATGTCCTGAATCATAGAATGGAAATGGCAATGGAAGCTCTGGGAAGAAGCCGAACCCTTTCAACAGGGGACAGGTGAACCACATTAACGTGGAGGAGGTTGAAGAGCAGCCGGATGCAGTAATCGGTAAGTTTTTGGTTAAGTCATTTACTGCACTCGTTCCTTTTGATACCGGTGCATCGCATTCATACATATCAAGGGGATTTGTGGATAAGTATAACCTGCCCACCAAAGTTCTTAGAACACCTATGTTAGTAAGCTCACCAGGAGCGGAGTATATGGCTAGCCAAGGATGTTTTCAAGTGCCATTAAGTATAGGTAGGCATGTGTTCCCCTCAGATTTGATAATATTGGAATCACAAGGTTTGGATGTAATTCTGGGTATGGATTCGTTGTCGATGTATGGAGGAAACATCGATTGCGCCAGTAAGTCAATCTTGCTTACCACCCTAGAAGGGAGAAGGATCAAGTATGTATCCCGGCATGTGCCGAAGAGGACTCAAGTAAATTGTTTAACAGGAGTTGTGCAGGAGGAAGTACCACTAGTGAAGGATTTCCCCGATGTATTTCTAGAAGAATTGCCAGTCATGCCACCGGATAGAGATATTGAGTTTTAGATTGAGCTTTTGCCAGGCACAGGGCCAATATCAAAGAGACCATATAGGATGCCCGCAAAGGATTTGGTTGAGATTAAGAAACAGATTAAGTAGTTACTAGATAAAGGATATATTCTCCCAGGTTCTTCACCTTGGGGATCGCCAGTACTTCTAGTGGAAAAGAAGGATGGATCGTTAAGGATGGTTGTTGATTATCGAGGATTGAATGAAGTAACCATCAAGAACAAGTACCCACTACCGATGATCAATGATATGTTTGATCGATTGCAAGGAGCTAAGGTATTTTCCAAGATCGATCTGTGATCAGGATACCGCCAGTTGAAGATTCGAGAACATGATATACCTAAGACGGCTTTTACCACCAGGTATGGGCTATACGAGTATATTGTTATGTCATTTGGTCTGACTAACGCACCTGCATATTTTATGAACATGATGAACAAAGTGTTTATGGAGTTCTTAGATAAGTTCGTCGTAGTGTTCATTGATGATATCCTGGTTTACTCGAAGAATGAAGAGGAACATAAGGAGCATTTGCGTTTGGTTCTTGGAAAGCTCAGAGAACATCAACTATATGCCAAGTTCAGCAAATGTGAGTTTTGGTTGAAGGAAGTTGGATTTCTCGGACACGTTATATCCATGGAAGGTATAGCAGTAGATCCCACTAAAGTTGATACTGTGACCAATTGGGAAGCGCCAACAACAGTTGGAGAGATCCGGAGTTTTCTTGGACTCGCAGGATACTACCGGAGGTTTATTGAGAATTTCTCAAAAAATTGCGAAGCCTATGACGGAGTTGTTGAAAAAGGATACCAAGTTCAAATGGACTGAGGAATGTGAGGCTAGTTTTCAGGAGTTGAAGAAACGTTTGGTTACCTCACCAGTGTTGATTTTACCGGATCAGACCAAGGATTATGAGGTGTATTGTGACGCTTCACGCCGAGGACTTGGAGCAGTTCTTATGCAGGAAGGAAGAGTTGTTCCATATGCCTCACGACAGCTTAAGCCCCATGAGTTGAATTATACTACGCATGATTTGGAGTTAGCGGCCGTAGTGCATGCATTGAAGACTTGGAGACATTTTCTGATTGGAAACCATTGCGAGGTGTACACGGATCACAAGAGTTTGAAATATATTTTCACACATAAGGAGTTGAACCTCAGACAAAGGAGATGGTTGGAGCTCATCAAGGATTATGATATGAAATTCCATTATCACCCCGGAAAGGCTAACGTAGTAGCTGACGTGCTAAGCCGCAAGAGCCATGTCAACACCCTAATGACAGGAGATTTACCAAGGGAGTTAGCCGAAAATCTTCAAGAGCTATGTTTGGAAATAGTTCCAAGAGGTTATGTAGCAGCATTGGAGATTCAGTCTACTTTGATGGATAAGATCAGAGAGGCCCAGAAGACTGACAAGGAGATTGCCTCCATAAAGGAGAAAATGAGCAAGGGAAAGGCTAAAGGATTTCGTGAGGATGAGCACGATACCTTATGGTTTGAAGACCGTGTTTATGTGCCTAATGATTCGGAGATCAGGAAGTTAATTTTACAAGAGGCCCATGATTCACCGTATTCGATTCATCTAGGAAACACCAAGATGTATTTGGATTTGAAGGATATTTTCTGGTGGACCGGAATGAAGAAGGATATTGCGGAATATGTAGCAGTTTGTGAGGTATGTCAGAGAGTAAAGGCAGAGCATTAGAAGCCAGCCGGATTGCTACAGCCATTACCGATACCCGAATGGAAGTGGGATAAGCTAGGCATGGATTTTATTACAGGATTGCCTAGAACACGTTCAGGCTATGACTCGATATGGGTTGTAGTCGATCATTTGACAAAGGTAGCTCATTTCATTCCAGTGAAGACTACCTATACCAGTGCAAAGTTAGCAAAGATATACATGACTAGAATCGTTTGTCTGCATGGAGTTCCAAGGAGCATAGTATCAGATAGAGGAACCCAATTTACCTCAAAGTTCTGGAATCAGTTGCATGAAACTTTCGGTACCAGACTGGGATTTAGCACAGCTTTCCACCCACAGACAGATGGACAGACTGAGAGAGTCAATCAGATTTTGGAGGATATGCTAACAGCTTGTGCGCTAGATTATGGATCTAGTTGGGACGAGAATTTGTCGTATGCAGAGTTATCTTACAACAACAGCTATCAATCCAGTTTGAAGATGGCCCCTTTTGAAGCCTTGTACGGAAGGAGGTGCAGGACCCCATTGTCTTGGGATAAAGTTGGAGACCGCCAGTTGTTTGGACCGGATCTGATAAAGGAGTCTGAACATAAAGTGAAATTGATTCGCGATAGGCTCAAGGTAGCCCAGTCCAGGCAGAAGAGTTATGCAGATTCTAAATGCAAGGAGACAGTTTACGAAGTCAGAGACCGAGTTTATCTCCGAGTATCACCACTTTGAGAAGTTCAGCGCTTTGGAGTTAAAGGAAAGTTAGCGCCCAGTTTTGTAGGCCCATACAAAGTATTGGAGCGTATGGGAGAGGTAGCCTATAAGTTGAAATTGCCCGAAGGATTGTCGAGAGTTCACGACGTGTTCCATGTTTCCCAGTTGAAGAAGTGCCACGCAGAGATGGCTGATATACCGCTGAGAGATACGGTACAACTGGAAGCAATTCAGTTGGACAGTGATTTGACCTACGAGGAGAAACCAGTTAAGATTCTAGAGTATGCCAGTCGAGTCACCCGCAGTAAGGTTATCACGTTTTGAAAGGTTCAGTGGAGCCACCACACGGAGGATGAAGCCACCTGGGAGCGAGAGGAAGATTTGCTGAAGGACCACCCTCACCTATTTTCTAGCCAACCCGAATCTCGAGGGCGAGATTCATCTTAAGGGGGGTAGGTTTGTAACATCCCAATTTTCAATTTGGAATGTTATACACTAGATCATCATTGCATATCATATCTATTGTATTTTTGTTGATCCTAGAAATTTCACGCAACTCAAGGACCCTCGGAGGGAGTTGGGGATTTCGTTATTTTCATATTTGAGTTTGTCTCAAATTTTGAAAATAGGATCATTTGATTTTATTTATTTTCTCTTCAATTATTTCTATTACAAAAATATGAGAGAGGGAATAAAATGACTTTCCCAAAATAAAGAAATATTGAGGATTTAATAAAAAAATCAAATAAGATTTTATTTTGGTTTTATTTTCTATTTTATTTGAATTTAGGAAAAATGTGCATTTTTCAAAATTGCATTTAGGCCCCAAATAAATGTTCATCCTGTGCGGCTTGATTTTAGAAGCTGGGGAAAATTTATTTCGGGATTTTTGGAGTCCGTTTAGTATTTCTTTTGTTTTTTTCCGAGTGTAATTATTTAAAAAAAGTCCGAACCGACCTTGGGCCGTAACCGGCCAGGACTCCTCCTGGTCGGGCCTCTTATAAGCGCCCCGAGGCCCCCGGCCAA
>NC_053028.1:437200242-437233895 GCF_003073215.2 Triticum urartu | reverse complement strand
CGACGGCCTAGCCGTCGGCTTAGTTTGAAACTATGCCGACGGCTAGGCCGTCGGCATAGACCTGCCACATGGCAGCCACTGGGAGCTCACGGCAGCTAGGCCGTCGGCATAATTTCTGTCTGTTTTTTTTTCTTTTTTCTGTTTTGTTTCAGCTCAATTCATTTGAATATATACAGCATCACACAACAAATATATGCATCACATAACAGCTGGCCCAGCAGCATCACACAACAAATTCATCATCACACATCATAAGAAGCATCGCAAAGCATAAACATATAAGTATCATCACCACCAAGCATATAAGAATCTCACAAACAACAATAAGAAACATCACAAGCATATAAGTATCATCACCACCAAGACCTCCACAATGTGACCCAAAGGCTTAAGCGCCAGGACGTCGAGCACCATGGAGGTCGTCACCGCCAAGACTGCCGAAGCCTAGGTCGTCACTGCTAGCGGCAGCGCTACCGCCAAGACCGCCTCCACCTCCGCCTCCGCCTCCGTGGATCGGAGTGGTCGGGCTCCGTGACTCGGGAGTGCTGTGAAGACCACCACCAACGGTAGATCCACCTGTTCCCTGGATGTTGAAAAGACATATTAACGGGATATATGACTGTGTTGAAAGGCATGACATGCTTTGGGTGAATAGATTGGGGATGAACTAACCGGCGAGGGGCCAACGTTCTGTGCCACAAACTCCTCAAAGCTCATCAGCACTGGTTGTGCTAGAGGGCCTTGTGCTGGAGGGAACAAAGGACACCTGCCGGCCGCCATATCCTGAAAAGCCTGCTGCATCTGGCTATCCCTCTGCACTTGGTGTTCATAAAGCCTCTTATGCCACGCCATGGTCTCCTGGCGTGTGTACTCCAGGTAGGCCTACGGTATGACATGATGGAACTCATAAAACTACTAAATGCGGAAAATGAAGTGAGCAATGAAGATAACAGGGAAAATACTTACAGATTTTTTCTCCTGAAAGAGGGACTGTGTACTGGTCACTGGCTGGCTCGTGCGCTGGCTCAGGCTCGGGTCGATCCGACGAAGCTGTGTGTAGGAGATACTAGGAGTGATCACAGCATCGAGAACCGCCTCCCGGCCGTGCTCCTTGGGCCCCATCCTCACCACCGCCATGTCGTCCAAAGGCGCCGCAATGGGGTCAGGTGTGTCAGGATGTAACTTCAGATACGCTTCGGAGTAAGCCTTCTTCCTCCCTGCGGTCTTCTTGCCGTAGTACTTGGGCTCGCCAGGCTTGGGGTCCTTCCGCGTATGGGCGATCTCCCACGCCTGCATGTGTGAGAGCGGCCGCTTCAGTTTCTCCTCCTGCACCACCAAACAGAGGTTAGTCATACATAAGAAAGTGATGGTAAATAGAAGAAGAAGAATGTTTAATGGGGTTAGTCATACATTAACTGCCTTGTGGAGATAGTGGTTTCGGTTTCCCTGAGCATGTACTCCCTCCGTCCCTCGGTTAGCCTTATTTTTGGTTCTCATAGCCACCCAGGCTCCATCCTCATCACACCAAAGATCCACCAATGCCGCCCAGGACTCGTCTTTTCCATAACACCAATTTGGACACACCTACATAATAAAAGCATAATGGCATGTAGGTGTGTCCAAATTGGTGTTATGGAAGCATAAAGCATAATGTACCACAAGGTAATGAAAGCATAATGAAAGCATAATATATGAAAGCATAATGAAAAATCTTTTATACTTACCGCCAAGAACTCGGGCCTCTCCAAGGTAATGCCCATCCTCCGCGCTTCTTCCTTGGTCATCTTCACACCAAGATAGTCGTGGTAGTATGTGGAGATGGCCACATAGCGCACCTCGTACTGCATCTGGCGGGCCTTCTTCTTGCATTGTCGCAGCACGATCTGGTCCGCTCTAGCCCTGTGCTCCGGAAGAACTCGATAGAATTTCTACAATCATGCATGAAACAAGAATGGAAGAAGCCATGAATTAAATCATTTTCATGAAACTAGAATGGACTTGTTCTTATGAAGAGAACTCACCCAGAAAGTAGTGATCACGGCCTTGGCATGGGTCTCATGGTCCGCGTGGCGGGCCGCTTCCCAGTGGTCCCAGCTCGTGGCCAAAACCCGACGAGCCGGCTGCCTGACTGGATCCGGACAGTACAACCCCGGCCAGTATAACTTCAGCAAGACGGTGATGAGGCCGTTGGGAATATGGACCCCTTTAGAACATATCCAGTTGCTGCAAAAGAATGAACTATTAGCATGTGACAAGCAAAATAAATAACAACCGGAATAAGCATGTGACAAGCAAAATAATGAACCACTTACTCTTTTCCCGTGGGCTCAATGAGCCACTTCTGCTCCTCAGTAGCCAGAACCTGCTTTGGTAGCTTTGCGTTACCACGCAGCCACCCCTTCTTGTCAACCCCCTTCCCATCACCACCATCATCCCCGCCACCACCCTCCTCCTCGCCTGCCTCCCCCTCCCCAACCTCCTCCCCAACCTCCTCCTCCTCCTCGTCCTCCTCCTCGCCTGCCTCCTCCTCCACCTCCTCCTCGTCCTCCACCACCACCTCCTCCTCCTCCTCCTCCCTAGAGTGTACCTCACTAGAGGGGGGCCTCGAAGACAACACCCCTAAGTCGGTGAGGGTGCGCTCTTTTTGGCCGCGACCCCCTGTAGTGGCTCTCCCCCCAGCACCTCGTCCTCTAGAGGCTCTCCCCCCGCCCCCTCCTCCTCTAGGGGCACCTCTCCCTCGACCTCCCTGTGAGGAGTCATCGTCAAGTAGCCGAGGGGGAGGATTATGTGCTCGACCACTCCGACTAGGCAGGCCGACGACCTTGCGTAGGAAACCCATGCCGTCGGCCTTCACCTTGCCCATGTTCCATGAACCTGCATTGAAAAGAGAAAAAGCAATTAGTAAATTAATGAAATGAAGGAAAAGGCATGATAATAAACACATTAATAAAAATGCATAAAAAGGCATATTCCTAAACTATAGAAAAAATACTTGAAACGTACATCTACTAGAACCCATATGAATCATCACTGTTGTAACCTCTTTCTCGGTCCGTCTCATCATCACTATCAATCATATCATCTTCGTTGTCCAACGGAGGTGGAGGCTCTTCCTCGTCGTCAGCGTCTTCGTTTAACTTTTCTAGCATAAGTATGTCATTTTCATTGACAATGGTCTCACCATCATTCCGTGCATCATCGACGTTTGGGTCCACATCATCATCACCCAATGGTCTAGCGTCATCGTTTCTAACCACATCATCATCATCATCCAATGGTCTAGCGTCATCGTTTCTAACCACATCATCATCATCATCATCATCATCATCAGGTTGCTCTTGATAGAACACTCCCTCGTATGTCATGGGGTTAATGTTGTAGTAGTCGTCTTCATTCGGGTCTGGTAGCTTACCATGTGGCGACACCGTGAACACAACTTCCCAACCCTTTAGATACACTTTCTGGCATGGGTAAGGCAGATAATATACTTGTGTAGCTTGGGTAGCCACAATGAAGAGATCGGCTCTGGCATAGACGGTTGATGGTTTAACTTCGACCAAACCAATGGAAGGCGTATGTTTTACCCCCTCCCGCGGATCGAACCATCGGCATTTGAACACAGGCAGACTTAGGGTCTCACGCCCCTGGCGGAATTTAACCTCGTATATATTTTGCACCCTTCCGTAGTAGTCTACTGAATTTTGACCGGGGGTGTACACTCCAGTATTTATTGTTTTGGGATCAGGGCGGCTGTTTTGGTGCTCCTCTGTATGGAAGCGATACCCATTCACATCATACTTTTTTACATGTCATGACGGCAGGGTCAAAACCCATGGAAACCCATCTCAATTCATCATCCATAGATATGTTCGGATCTTTTCCCTACAAGTATAATGGAAATTGTTGCGTGCATTAGTTTGGTTAACTAATAAATGTTGAAGTAGGTATTTAATAGGGGAGTGTGGAAAATTACTTTCTCCATGAACCAAGCAACAAAATTTTTACGTCCAGGGTTTCCATGACGAAGAAGAGTAACTGCCTCTGCCTCAGTAGGAGGATTCACTCCCGTCCATTCCTCTTGAACGAAATCACTAAAAAAAGATAAGCGGTGTTAGACCGGGACTAAGTGAACATGAAACATGATGATGTGGAAGACATAAAGGAATGGTGTAGTGGTATTACCTCATCCACACTTTCTCAACTTCGTTGATGTTGTGCAAGATATAGAACATGAGGTCCTCCCACTCTTGTCATGGCATGTTATAAGATTTCGAGGCCCCAGCCCTCCCACCTTGGGCGTTGAATAGATCGAGCCTGGGTTGATACTTGGGCTCTTCTATATTGTATCGAGGCACCTTGTTATGCAGATGGGGAATGTGGTCTGGATAGTATGATGTCCTGAGGTCTAACACCTCCTCTAGGATAACTGCCTCAGCTATGGAAGCTTCAATCTTAGCTTTGTTTCCACATTTCCGTTGGAGATGCTTGTTCTGCCTCTCAGGGCCGTACTGCCAGCGATTTTGCACAGGGCCCCCCAACAATACCTCGTTCGCGAGGTGCAGAATGAGATGTGTCATCGGAGTAAAGAAGCCTGGCGGAAAGATCTTCTCTAGCTTGACTATCAACTCCGGTGCCTTCTTATGCAATTTTTCAAGCACCTCTTTACTTACTTCTTTAGCACAGAGCGTGCGGAACAAATGGCTAAGCTCGGCAAGCACTCGCCAGACATGCTCGGGGACATAGCCTCGAACCATCACCGGCATTATCCGCTCAATCCATACATGGTAGTCATGACTCTTCAGGCCGGTCACTTTGCCCGTTGAAAGATTGACTCCCTTACTTATATTCGATGCATAACCATCGGTGAACTTCAAAATTTGTTTCAGCCAGATAAGTACTTCTTTTTTTTCTGGCGGTTTAAGGACAAAGTCAGCATCTGGCTTGAACCAGTTTTTTCGACCGCCTGTGGGAGGCTTCATGTTCAGGCGTGGTCTATCACAAATTCTCTGTTGATCGGCTCTAGCTTTTACGTTATCCTTCGTCTTATCAGGAATGTTGAGGATCCTGTGGAAAAGGGACTCTGCCACATTCTTTTCGGTGTGCATCACATCAATATTGTAAGGAAGTTTGAGGTCCTTGAAATAGGGAAGCTGCGAGAAGGGGGTAATGTGCGTCCAGTTGTGCGTCTCACCATATCCCTCGAAGCCTTTGGCTATGGCTTTGCCTTTGCCTTTGACTTTAGGCTTGAGAGCTTTCAGCTGAGCAAGAACATCTGCCCCCGAAAATGTTGGAATCTCGGTTACTTCATGAACAACCCGGCCTTTCGTGAAGTTCTTCTTGTCTTCCCTGTCTGGATGGTCTGGAGGGAGGAACTGTCGATGCAGGTCAAAGGCTACATACTTGCCACCCTTACTCAGCAAAATCATTCGCAGAGCTTGCATGCACACTGGTCATGGCATCTTACCACTTGTACACCATCTGCAAAATAGAGCATAGCCGGGAAAGTCATGCATGCAATAGTGCAACCAGACATTCATCAAGAAATTGCTCTGCAGATCCCGGTCGTATGTCAACCTCGGAAAGTACCAAGAATGGTGCAAAGCATCCACAAGCGGCTGCATAAACACACCCAATTGCTTCCCCGGGTAGTCAGGCCCCGGAATGATGAGCGACAAGAATATGGTCTTCCATTGCATTAGGGCACCGGGAGGAAGATTGAGCGGAATTACAAACACAGGCCAGCATCTGTATGGATTGGACGACATACCATATGGATTCAACCCATCACCTGATATGGCTATTCTGACATTCCCAGCCTCGGCTGCTTCCTCGGGGTATTGTTCATCGAATGACTTCCATGCTTCCCCTCCCGATGGATGTACGATTTTTTTGGATTGTACCTTATACCTTCCTTGTGCCACTTCATCATTTTGGCAGACTCCTTCGTGATGAAAAGGCGCTGCAGTCTTTTTATAAAATCAAGATACCGAAGAACCTTAACAGGAATGGTTAGCTGCTTTTTCTCACCATCCTCACCGACCACCTCAATGTACCGAGACGAACCGCACTTCCTATAGTCATACTCGTGCCTAAACAAAAGACAATTCTTCGGGCAAACATCTATTTTCTCATAATCCATAAAGAGTGCCTTCATGATTTTCTTTGTATCGTACATGCTTTTCGGCAGTTCATGACCCTCAGGGAGGCTGTTAGCCCATACTCCCAGGAATGCTTCGAAGCATTTCTGGCTACAGCCGTACTCAGCCTTGACTGCAATCAGTTGCGAGATGGCATCCAGCTGAGATATTTTCGCACCCGCATAAAGAGGTTTCTTCGACGAGGCCAAGACCTCCAAGAAGGCCTTTGCGGTTGCCTCCGGCTCCTCCGGTTCATTCTCTGAAGGTGTCGCATTTGCCGTTTCTGCAATAATGACATCATCTAACATGTCCCTGACCCCGTCGTCCTCATATCCATCGATGCGTTGTCGCATCACCTCCTCTCTACCACAGTCCTGCTCGGCTATGTTTATCGGCGGCATGTCAAAGTTTGGCATATATCCGTGCGTGCGAAGGTGCTCACTCATGTCCGTCTGATTTCTACGGTGACGTCTGGCATATCTCGCACAGGGGCTTGGTGGGATAATTCTCATTGGACGACGGAATATCTCCTTCAAATACACATCGGTTTTCGCGATCCACTCTGATGTTACTCGATTCCGACGGATAAAACCACTGTACATCCACTGATTATGTGCCATCCTCTGCTTTTTTGCAACCCAGACAACATAATTAAGGATTCACTTAAATTAATCACATCAAATTTTCAGTTTCTACCGCGTTTAATCCACCTACATCTCTAATAGGTAAAGATGGGTCCTAATCCCACCCGAGGATGTGTAGATTGAGTACTCATGATTTTATCGCGCTCCGAGTATTTAGTAATATTGACGCCGCATCTTTACCACAGAACGTCTACTACCGTGTCATCCCCGTCCGTGAGGGGGGGCCACACCCTGGAGACGCGTCCCGCCTCTTTGGACATGCCACCAGTCCACCCCGCATGTATGATGGCCCGGCGCGACGCTCTGCTGGCATTGCTACCCACCCAGTGCCCCCGTCCCGCCTAACCCTGTAGCATTTGACCACGGGATCTAGCCCTTTGACTTTGCACAGATGGGCTTTGACCAGTGGACCTCCCCACCCGGTTGTGTTAGGTCAGCCCATAGGAACACTTTGGGGCAACATCCGGGCCAGACCCACAGCAAGATCCCCTCCGTGTAGACCCCACGCGTCCGTTTCCCCCCTCCAGGTGCCGGCGACGGCGCCGTCCGTGAGAGGGGGCACACCCCGGACACGCGTGCCGGGCGTTTGCAACCGCCACAACACTTCCAGACTTGTGAGAGGCCGCCTACGCAAGATTTGGTGGCATGCTAGCCCCCGGAGGCCGCCGGCCACAGCCGTAGACGCGCGAAGGGCAATCCGCGTAGAGGGAATTTTTCGGATACTTCTACATCACCAAAAATTATGAAAAAATACCATCGTTCCTATAGCACATGTGCCCACGTCGTGCAAAAAAACTCATGATTTTATCGCGCTCCGAGTATTTAGTAATATTGACGCCACATCGTTACCGCAGAACGTCTACTACCGTGTCATCGCCGTCCGTGAGGGGGGGCCACGCACTGGAGACGCGTCCCGCCTCTTCGGAAATGCCACCACACCACCCCGCATGTATGAGGGCCCGGTGCGATGCTCCGGTGGCATTGCTACCCCCAGTGCCCCCGTCCCGCCTAACCCTGTAGCGTTTGACCACGGGATCTAGCCCTTTGACTTTGCACGGATGGGCTTTGACCAGTGGACCTCCCCACCCGGTTGTGTTAGCTCAGCACATAGGAACACTTTGGAGCAACATCCGGGCCAGACCCACAGCAACATCCCCTCCGTGTAGACCCCACGCGTCCGTTTCCCCCCTCCAGGTGCCGGCGGCGGCGCCGTCCGTGAGGGGGGGCACACCCCAGACACGCGTGCCGGGCGTTTGCAACCGCCACAACACTTCCAGACTTGTGAGAGGCCACCTACACAAGATTTGGCGGCATGCTAGCCCCCGGAGGCCGCCGGCCACAGCCGTAGACGCGCGAAGGGCAATCCGCGTAGAGGGAATTTTTTGGATACTTCTACATCACCAAAAATTATGAAAAAATACCATCGTTCCTATAGCACATGTGCCCACGTCGTGCAAAAAAACTCATGATTTTATCGCGCTCCGAGTGTTTAGTAATATTGACGCTGCATCGTTACCGCAGAACGTCTACTACCGTGCCATTGTTGGAAATATGCCCTAGAGGCAATAATAAAAGAATTATTGTTATATTTCCTTGTTCATGATAATTGTCTTTATTCATGCTATAATTGTGTTATCCGGAAATCGTAATACATGTGTGAATAACAGACACCAACATGTCCCTAGTAAGCCTCTAGTTGACTAGCTCGTTGATCAATAGATAGTCATGGTTTCCTGACTATGGACATTGGATGTCATTGATAACGAGATCACATCATTAGGAGAATGATGTGATGGACAAGACCCAATCCTAAACATAGCACAAGATCGTATAGTTCGTTTGCTAGAGTTTTCCAATGTCAAAGTATCCTTTCCTTAGACCATGAGATCGTGTAACTCCCGGATACCGTAGGAGTACTTTGGGTCTACCAAACGTCACAACGCAACTGGGTGACTATAAAGGTAGACTATGGGTATCTCTGAAAGTGTCTGTTGGGTTGACATGGATCAAGACTGGGATTTGTCACTCCGTATGACGGAGAGGTATCACTGGGCCCACTCAGTAATGCATCATCATAATGATCTCAAAGTGACCAAGTGTCTGGTCACGGGATCATGCATTACGGTACGAGTAAAGTGACTTGCCGGTAACGAGATTGAACGAGGTATTGGGATACCGACGATCGAATCTCGGGCAAGTAACATATCGATTGACAAAGGGAATTGCATACGGGGTTGATTGAATCCTCGACATCGTGGTTCATCCGATGAGATCATCGTGGAGCATGTGGGAGCCAACATGGGTATCCAGATCCCGCTGTTGGTTATTGACCAGAGAGTCGTCTCGGTCATGTCTGCTTGTCTCCCGAACCCGTAGGGTCTACACACTTAAGGTTCGGTGACGCTAGGGTCGTGAAGATATGAATATGCAGTAACCCGAATATTGTTCGGAGTCCCGAACGTCACGAGGAGTTCCGAAATGGTCCGGAGGTAAAGAATTATATATAGGAAGTGCTGTTTCGGCCATCGGGACAAGTTTCGGGGTCATCGGTATTGTACCGGGACCACCGGAAGGGTCCCGGGGGTCCACCGGGTGGGGCCACCTATCCCGGGGGGGCCCCATGGGCTGAAGTGGGAGGGAACCCAGCCCAAAGTGGGCTGGGGCGCCACCCCCCCAAGGGCCCATGCGGCTAGGGTTGGGGGAAACCCTAAAGGGGGGAAGGCACCTCCTAGGTGCCTTGGGGAGGAGGGACTCCTCCCTGGCCGCACCCTTCCTTGGAGGAAGGGCCAAGGCTGCGCCCCCTCTCCCTGCTGCATGTACATCCATGACGATTTTATGACAGAATCAAGATAGTCATACCTGTGCTGTCGTAGAAGTGTTCCATGACATTACCAAAATTATCATCACGGAAGTGTCCACTTCCATGACGATAAATCGTGCGTCATGGAAGTGCTTTCGTCAAGGGTGACCGACACGTGACATCCACCGTAACAGGTCGCCGTTAAGCTATCGAGTCTGGTTTTGGATCCGATAACCCGCTAACAGCCCAGACCAATGAGGATTTTCCACATGTAAAATTCTCATTGGCCGGAGGAAACACGTGTTGGCTCACAGTTGGGACAAATGGCATCCACTCATTGGACAGGAGGCGCCTATGATACGTCGACACATGGCACGGCCCAACAGAGGCCCATTCCGGTGAAAAGGCCGGCCCATTTGACTTGGTCAAAAGGTAACGGGCCGGCCCACGGAAAGCGTGTTCCTATATAGCCCATTTACGGCCCGCTAACTCACGGCCCGTTACGGCCTATCGGAATTAAGCCCAGTAGCTTCATCTGGGCCATCCAATATGATTCTAGCCCGTTGTAACTTCCGGCCCATGTATGGCCCATGATGTATTTCAGCCCATACGAGCCCATTTGTAACTCTTGGCCCATTAACGGCCCGTGGTGAATCTGGCCCGCAATGAACAGTGTACCCCTTTATACCCATTAACGACCCATTATTCATTTGGGCTGTTTCCAACCCGTGTTATCTTCTGGCCTTCTCAGGGCCCATTTATTCTTGGGCTCATTTCCAGAATTCGGTTACTTACGACCCATTATTGGCCTTTTCTGCGTGTGGGCCAAATTCAGCCCGCGGTTACAATCGGCCCGTTTGCAGCCCGTTAATCCGTTGGGCCGTTTTCATAGCATCGTCCAATACGGCTGATTAATGACGGCCCGTTATTGTCGGCCCATGAACAGAAGATTCCAAATCTAGCCCGTTTACGGCCCATAATGCGGTCTGTTATTGGCCCATGTTTGGCTTATCGATCATACGACACTTAGAAGGCCCATTGATGCTACGGCCCGTAGAAGGCCCATTGTTTCTATGGCCCGTAGAAGGCCCATTGTTTCTACGGCCCGTAGGAGGCCCATGGTAACTACAGTAAATATGTAGCCCATGGTTATTGTGGCCTAGTTTTAAAAAATAGGTTATTGCAGCCACTAGCAAACCGCGGAAAAAGAACTGCACTGACTACAAGCAAACAAATAAATAAGACAACAAGTAACTAAATAAGCAAGCAACTTACGCTAGGCTATCATGACTATTACACATATTACATCCACTGGGCATCAAAGTTCACTACCAGTGCAAATATAGGGAACAAAGCGGCATATCACATACACTGGTCATCAAAGTTGGCGACCAGTGCAAATAAATGCCGCAACAAAACAAGTACAGAACTGAAACCACTTCAGAAGAGATCAAGAAACAATATCCTGGGTACCCATAATGCTGGCAAGATGCTTAGCAAGCTTATTAACATTCTGTTGTTTGGCGCTTAAATCCTCCAGCGCTTACTGTTGCACTAGAAAGTATGCATCTGAATTCTGCAGGGACTTCCTCAGTCCTTCGGCTTCTTGCCACAGCACAGCTGACTGATGCCTTTCAGCTTGTAGCTGAGACAGAAGAAGCTGAAGTGATTCAGGTAGCGAGGTCAAAGAGCTTGTGCTAGCGGTACTGGCTAGTAACTTGAACACTACATCAACGCAGGACTGTGGGGTTTTCTCACTGTCTACAAGATCATTTTTATCACCTTTCTTGGAGACCAACAGGGTTGTTTCACTATCTTGAACCTTATCTACATTACTTTCTCTACCATTGCATAGTGCGGTGCTCTTCTCCAATATTCTGTTTGCATACTACAAGAGAAACAAGCAGACACATCACATGTTTAGCATGTAGTATACCAAACTCATTTTGGTAAACCACTTCAGTAGTAAGGTGGACAGGATATCAGCATGAAACAAACATATATCTATGTACTATGGTCACTGTATTGTCCATATCATTCTAGTTTATGTTGCCAAATCAAGATAGAGACACAGTTCAACTCATATATTTTGAAGACACAGCAGCATAGACAGAATATGAGTGTGAGAAACTACACAGCATTGGCAACACTTGTAATGTGCATCACATGAGAACATAATTGTTTATACAACTGAAACTGAAATCAACATAGAGCAAGAAGTTAGAACATCAATCCAGTTAAAGAAATAGGTTTAAAACATACCTGTTGCACCATTGGAGTTTCAATTGGATCCTTCATATTCAAAAGTAGTTGGTATGAGTAAATACAGTGATGCAACAACAAAGGAGTATGGACCATAGCTATGGAATCTGACTTGAGAATAGTTGCTCTTCTGCTTTAAACGTGGAGTTTGGGTTCGTTGTGGTGGTCTTCGTGCTTTCGGCACTGCAGTTGCTTTACAAACTGCTCGTGTGGGGGTACTCTGTGGTGGACATGGTGCTTTTTAACTAGAAGTGGGTTACTATCCGCTGGGGTTGGGGTTAGATGGGTTGTAGCTGGTTCTCTGCCCAACAGTCTAAGTGTGCAATCGAGAAGTGTCTCAATTATGTGTGGTGGGGCAAGTTCGTGGGCCAGTACAACCATGGTTCTATCTGCATCGACGGGTACCACTGTCTTTTCTGAAGAACATGTTTTTGCTCCCTTAGATACTGCCATTACCCCCTCCAATTCAATTGGCTGATAAACAAGAAAAGAAATTGAACGTACAGACATTGTATGACAGACAGATGTGGTAATTCACATATATGTTGTCTGAGCAAACAAGACAGCATGACACAATTTCACATATATGATGCCTAACTAAATAGGATAGCATGATACAGTTTCAGATATATGATGGATAACTTAACAGGATAAAATGGCATAATTCAACATATGATGAGTATCTAAATAGGATGACATGAAAAAACTATATGATGTCTTTCTAAAATAGGTTGGGATGAAATAATTCACACAAATGTTGTCTAAGTATACAGAATGGCATGATATAATTGACATAATTGATTCATATACTAAGCAGCTGGCACTCGCATGTATGATCTCTAAACTAAGCAGATGGAATTCAATATTGTGCATATGATGTCTAAACTAAGCAATGCAAGACACCATATGCATGATATGAGAAATATAAACATTGCAACTTAGAGCATACACCTCAGGTGGGATATAGGACTGGTCATCTGTCTCTGAATCCTCCTCTGAGGAGCTCCCTGTAACCATCAAGATATATGCTTCAACAGGTACCATTGCCTTCTCTGAAGACCTTGTTTTCACTCCTGATTTTTCCATAACCGGCTCAAATGGCAGATACACATGAAGAGTAGTTTAATATACACAGATTGTCGACAAATGGAATACGTAATGAAAAAAAGATGGCATGAGATAATTCACATATATGATGCCTGGCTACATGGCGGTGCATAATTCACATATAACTGGCTGAAAAACATGGCATTGCATAATTCTCATATACTCCCTCCGTCCCTAAATATTTGTCTTTTTAGAAATTTCAAATTGACTACTACATACGGACGTATATAGACATATTTTAGAGTGTAGATTCACTCATTTTGCTCCGTATGTAGTCACTTGTTGAAATCTCTAAAAAGACAAATATTTAGGAACGGTGGAAGTATGATATAGAAACCAAACATGTGGCATTCACACAAAGCAAATCTAAACTAAGCTGATGACATATCAGATGAATAATGTAAGCAATGCGAGGCGCCATATGCATGATATGACCAACATCAGCTTGCCAGGTTAGAGCAAACACCTTAGGTGGTAAATAGGAGTGGTCGGCTCCCTCTGAATCCCCATCTGAATAGTTATCTTCCTCTGGAATACAATCTGGAATGGCGGGAGGGGGGCACTTCGCCCACCATAGAGCGGCGTCTGCATGACATTGTATTCCCACACAACGGTCTTCTCTTTTTCTCTACATGTACAGTACGATTGTGTACAATAACTGACATGCATAATAAAAAATTAGTTTGATTTTGTAAGGCCTAAGGGGTGCATGCAAAAATCAAGACTGATGGTAGCAAATGAGTGGATAGATCCAAAACTAATGATAGCAGGTTGATTATAGCTTCAGTTTAAAAGGATAGACAATGGATCATCTACTGTTTGTTGCCCACCCAACATGAACCACATAGAAGACCCTAGATGAAAAAGATAGTAGACAGATATTATTCGTTGCTGCCTCGATATGAGACCCACGAGAATTTTAAAACTCAAGTTTGAGCAATAAAGTAGCAGGTAATAATAACCGATGTATAACGTAAGCAAACACAAAAGACTGCGACCTCTCTTACGGAACTGTGTAGTTCTCAGGTTCATCTGCTCAGTCGATGATGGTAATGCAGTTGGCG
This sequence comes from Triticum urartu, assembly GCF_003073215.2. Taxonomy (NCBI): domain Eukaryota; kingdom Viridiplantae; phylum Streptophyta; class Magnoliopsida; order Poales; family Poaceae; genus Triticum; species Triticum urartu. Next base: position 437,219,881 of record NC_053028.1, on the reverse strand, counting down.
TGACTGCCGGCAATGGGGAAGATGATCTGAGGCGGCGAAACAAAGTTTGCAGGGGGAATCTCTGTTGCAGTGAACGCTTTTGTCGAGGGTGCACCTCAGGTGGGGTGGATGACGGCACAGCGGGAGCAGGACATAACACACAGAGTTTTCTTTGATGCCTATCTGAAAATGAAGTAAATCTGTAAGGGCTCCTTAGAATTGGAGGATTCTATAAATGCAGGGACAGGAAAAACATAGGAATAGGATAGGAATGCACATGCAAAACAGAGCATTTGGAAACATAGGATTTCTGTGAACCACGGTGTTTGGTTCACATGAATTGAAAGAACACAGAAATGGAGAAACATGGTCAAATTAAAGTCAAACCACCTGAAAATTAAAAAAATAAGAATCTTATTATGCCAGGAATGCAATTAGTCCTGTTCTTCATGCATATTAATTTGAAAAGTACGTCCAACTGGATATTAAAATTCCTACCATTTTTCTTTGAAAGAGACACCAAAGGAAAAAACATCGTCCAGTTTTGCTTTACTCCACTCCTAACCAAATGCACGAATAGTAGTACCATTGTAGTTCCATAGCAAAGGATCCTTGAGGGATCGACATGAATGCACAGTAGCAAAGTGATGCAACGAGTGTACAACCTCTTTAGCATAGCCTTGTCGACCTCAGCATCATTTGGATGGACGTGGAGGGTGGTGATGCTGGTGTGACTGTTAGAGGCGGGGAAGAAGATCCGAGGCCTCTGGAAACGGCACCGAGGGTACTGCTCTGCTGTGATGGACGATTCCGTCGTTGGAGCAGCTCCAGTGAGGTGTACGGCATCGAGGCTGAAGCAGGACAAGACAGACAACGTTAATCTGAAGTGGGACTCTAATATCATCTGCAATAGATGATGTAAAATACATCACCAAAAAGTTCTAGATGTAAAACGCATCGGCCGTGCCACGGCCACTCCGACAGATGCTGTAAACACTGTTTACTCTAAACTTAACTAAAGAAACTGAACTTTATAGTCGAAACTGAACTTTACTGTCGAAACTGATTGAACTAGTAGAAGAGCATTGCAATAGATGTTTAGGGCGTTCGAGCACTAGCAACAGAGAAGCGGTGATCTAAATCAGCAGACGCTTGAGTATGGAACACACTAGCAGAGAGCAAGTCGTGCAGTAGAACCGCGAGGCAGTGCTAAAGTAGCAACTCCTGTAGCTGCCGGAGGTCATGCAGCAGCAGCAGCGTGAGCGAGAGCAAGAGTAGAGCAGCAGCATGAAGGAGAGCAAGAGCGGAGCAGCAGCGTGACCGATAGCAATAGCAGAGCAGAGCAGCAACACTAAGTGGCCACCAAGAAAGCAATGACATGGGGGAGACGCCATGGATGAAGTGGCCGGCGACGGCGCCATCGATGGAGACCCGCCATGGCTGCTCGGTATCGAGCACCGGTGGCCCCATGAGATCGAATAAAAGATAAAACGCAGCGGTGAGTGCAGAACCTCCTTGGTGGTGCCGAATTGGCCTCGGCTTCATCGGAGGAATTGATGAGGGTGCCGTTGTTCCGGTGGGGCAGGTCAAGACGACGCTGTGGGGATGGAGGTGGCGCGATAGACGAGGCAAAAGTCGGGGAAGCTCCTTGGAGGTGGAGGACAGGGCGGCTGATCCGGCAGGATGACGAGATCGACGACGGATCCTCATCCGATGCGGTGGATGAGGGACGGCGATCTATTGCGGTGGACGACGTCGTCAGGGAAGAGTCTTTGGCTGGGTGGCGGTCGGCAAGCCGGCCGAGGAGCATGGGGTTTCGTGGGTTTTGGCGGCCTCGGTGTACGAATGGGGGGGCGAAGGGGAAGGTAGGGGGAGCCATGGCTTAGGTACGCACTTTTCCGAAATGTAGGGTTAGTTACCAGCGTACCCCCACCGGTTTTGACACCGCGACGTCGAGCCGACATTTCCGGCTAAGGGGTAGAAGGGGGATTTCGCGTGTCTGGGCTGCGGGACTGATTTCGGATGAGGAGGGAGTTTTCGCGCGCGTCAAAATTTCGGGATAACAAGGCATGGCGCGGGTTGAAGAGGCGGGAGTTTCAAAGCAGATGAGACAAAAGATACTCGAGATTAAAATTTGGGATAACAAGGCGCGGATTCCTTGTTCGACAGAACAAACTTAACGTGTACAAAAAACAATTCATCCAAGACACAAGAGAGTCATGTCCCCTTTTACTATAGTGCTATAAATGTCATTGAAAAAACTAGAAGAAAATGTAAAAAAAATTAGGAGAACAAGATTACCCTGTATAGTACCAAATCGATTCGCACTTCCCTCAACAACAACAAAAAACAAATCAATTTCCACCAAAAGAAAGAGTCATGTCCCTTTTTATATGATTACAAATGCCAGGGTCTCGAATTTCAATTTTTGAATCCACGTTATGTTGAATTCGAATATATCGCTAGGTGACCTTGTGGTTTATAATGGACGTAGTCCTACATTTTGATCTTCCATCATATATGAACATTTTACTCCACCCTATGAACATATATATTGTCATCTACCATCTGGACTAAATTTGAATCAATTTTCCTTATTTGAGTACGATTGTTGTCAAGTTATACAATCATTTAAATATTATCTTGATAACAAAAAATATGCATATAGCAGTAATCATATTTCATTATAAACTACATGTAAAATATGATCTCCAATTCAAATATTTGTATTCATTTCATGTTGAATTCAAATCAGAGTACATTGGTCTAGGTGGCGAGATGTTCGGGATAATATAAACCCTATTTTCATATGTATATAATTCTTGGCTGAATTGGGACAAGTTTTGGTATGAGCTTCTTGCAAAACCGGAGTTTCTCTCAACAAGCCTCGTAGTTTCGAGAGGGAACGTGTCACCTTTGTGTGCGAAATAATATATGCTGCCTCCCCCCAGATTTCTTTACAGAGGCAACATAGAACTATATGAGTGCCCTATTAAATTTTGGAATTATTCCGGGTTCGTTTGGCCTTTTTTATACATTAATTGAGTTTCTGGGCATTTAATGTGCATAATCCAAATTTGAACTACAAGCACATGTTTCGGTGCACCAAAGTTGGTTGAAAAATCACTTGTGTGTCCTTGGGTGAATTTCTAGGTCCCATGCAAGAGATGGGAATGAAATTCAAACACCTGGGTGTCGTGACTCGGCCGAGAACATCGAGAAACCTTGGTTCCTAAATTCATGTAAATCCAAAACTCGCCTGGAAATCATGAAACTTGGCATGGTGTCATATCATGGCACTAACATGCTGTGGTAAAAAATTGGGCCGATTTGGAACAAGATTTGGTATAAGCTTCTTGCAAACCGGAGCTTCTCTCAAGGAGGCTCGTGGTTCTGAGAGGGAATGTGTCACCTTTGAGTGTGAAACGATATACACTGCCCCCCCCCCCTTGAGTTTCTTTATAGAGGCAACATAGAACTACATGAGTGCCCTGTTAAATTTTGGAATTATTCTGGGTTCGTTTGGCCTCTTTTATACATTAATTGAGTTTCTGGTCATTTAATGTGCATAATTCAAATTTGAACTACAAACACATGCTCCCGTGCACCAAAGTTGGTTGAAAAATCACATGTGTGTCCTCGGGAGAATTTCTAGGTACCATGCAAGAAATGGGAATGAAATTCAAATACCTGGGTGTCGTGACTCGGCCGAGAACATCGAGAAACCTTGGTTCTTAAATTCATGTAAATCCAAAACTCGCCTGGAAATCATGAAACTTGGCATGGTGTCATATCATGGCACTAACATGCTGTAGTAAAAAATTGGGCCGATTTGGAACAAGATTTGGTATAAGCTTCTTGCAAACCGGAGCTTCTCTCAAGAAGGCTCGTGGTTATGAGAGGGAATGTGTCACCTTTGAGTGTGAAACAATATACACTGCCCCCCTTGAGTTTCTTTATAGAGGCAACATAGAACTACATGAGTGCCCTGTTAAATTTTGGAATTATTCCGGGTTCGTTTGGCCTTTTTTATACATTAATTGAGTTTCTGGTCATTTAATGTGCATAATTCAAATTTGAACTACAAGCACATGCTCCCGTGCACCAAAGTTGATTGAAAAATCACATGTGTGTCCTCGGGAGAATTTCTAGGTCCCATGCAAGAAATGGGAATGAAATTCAAACATCTGGGCATCATGGCTCGGCCGAGAACATTGAAAAGCTTGGTTTTAAAATTCTTGTAAATCCAAAACACGCCTTAAAATCATGAAACTTGGCATGGTGTCATGTCATGGTACTACCATGATGTGGTAATTTTTTTGGCAGAATAGGAACAAGTTTTGGTATAAGTTTCTTGCAAACCGGAGCTTCTCTCAAGAAGGCTCGTGGTTCTGAGAGGGAACGTGTCACCTTTGTGTGCATAATTCAAATTTGAAATACAAGCACATGCTCCAGTGCACCAAAGCTGGTTGAAAAATCACATGTGTCTCCTCGGGTAAATTTCTAGGTCCCATGCAAGAAATGGGAATGAAATTCAAACATCTGGGCGTCGTTGCTCGGCTGGAAACATTGAGAAACTTGGCTTTTTAATTCCTATAAATGCGAAACACGCATGAAAATCATGAAACATGACTTGGTGTCATGACATGGCACCAACATGCTGTGGTAATTTTGCTGTCCGATTTGTGAAGGCGCACACATTAACAATCCCGAAGATTCCGCTAAGTCATTGAGTGGTTGACCAGTCTCGCGCTTTATCATGACAGTCAGTTTTCGGCTTTCTCTAATGAGGTGCTCATCCGGATGAACCAGGGCACAATCGCAATAGTTCTCCCGGTGCCGCCTTAGCCGATAGAGCGGAACGTAAGGTAGCAAAACATGGGAGCTAGGCAAACCCAACATTTGACCAAAGACATGATTCAGAGCTGATGCATATAAGGCCAACCTCGCGATGCCGAACACTCCCTAAGGTATTCGGTCTTTATAACATATTCCGGGTTGAACAATGCCCTTAATAATAAACCCCGAGTGTCCAGGTACGTGCAATATTCTGACGTGGCGAAATGCCAATAACGCCAGCATCCTTCTCAGTTGTATTGAGTATCCGGAGGATGTGAACAACAAGAGACAGTAAAAAAAGGTTTACGCAGGGTCTTAATCTGAAAAGAAACCTTTGAGCGGGTCCCTACTGCACGTTTGCGCCTGTATCTCCGTTGTGCCGTGTCCTGGACGGGTGTAGCACGATTGTCATCTGTAAAAGAGAAGAACTTAGGTGAAAGTTGTCGTGCCAAAAAAATTGGGTAATCTAGATAAACCATTAAAATTCAAGATAAGTCAAGTTGAGCCGAACTAGCCCTGATTACACGCGGGAAGCCCCTGGTACCGTCTATGAGGGTTTAACCATCAAACCAACCTCAGGTATATCTAGTGATGCGCCGGACTCGTCTAACCGTGTCCGCAGTCTTGACGACCTTTCATTTATTCTGGTTGGTGAGGCCGTCTAGTGCTCGGCTGTTAAAGCCGCCGCACGTTCTTCCGCGCGTAGAGAACACTCAATATTTCCACTAACTATGATGGTGCCACGTGGACCAGGCATCTTAAGCTTAAGAGAAGCGTAATGTGGTACCGCATTAAAACGAGCGAAAGCTGTTCTTCCGAGTAGTGCTTGATAGCCGCTTCGGAATGGAGCAATGTCGAAGTCTAACTTCTCACTTCGGTAGTTGTCAGGTGAACCAAATACAACCTCTAGTATTAGAGAGCCCGTGGAGCGGGCCTCTGGGCCTGGTATTACTCCCTTGAAGGTAGTATTACTGTGGCTGATTTTTGTCGGGTCTCTCCCCATTTTGCGGACCGTGTCCTGATATATCAGATTTAGACCACCGCCGCCGTCCATAAGGACTCGTGTGAGATGGTATCCATTTATTATTGGGTCTAACACCAAGGCAGCCAATCCTTCATGCCGGATGCTTGTCGGGTGATCCCTGCGATCAAAAGTGATCGGGCAGGCCAACCAGGGGTTGAACTTAGGGGTGACGGGCTCTATGGCGCGCAAGTCTTGGAGTGCATGTTTGCTTCTCCTCTTCGTCACGTGGATCATGTTTACTATTTTAACCTCTGGTGGGAATTTTTTCTGTTCTCCAGTGCTTTGCTGGCGAGGTTGGTCCTCGTCTTCGCTTGGTGTCTCCCTCCCCTTGTGTTCAGCATTTAGCTTACCGGCCTGCTTGAAGACCCAACATTCTCTCTGGGTGTGATTTGCAGGTTTATCGGGGGTGCCATGAATCAGACATAGTTTGTCTAGAATCTTGTTTAGGCTGGATGGTCCATCTCTGCTGCCTTTGAAAGGCTTTTTCCGCTGACCTGGTCGAGAGCCCCTGAATCCGGTGTTTACCATCGTATTATCTGGGCTATCTTCTTTATTTTGACGCTTGCTTTTACTGCGTCGTGGTTTTCCATTGCCATCCCTGACTTCGGATGTGCTTGGGTCGCTGGTGCTACTGCGGGCTAACTAGCTATCTTCGCCCGCGCAAAAGCGGGTCATGAGGTTTGTCAGGGCTGCCATTGTTCTCGGTTTTTGTTGGCCGAGGTGTCTGGCGAGCTATTCATCTCGGATGTTGTGCTTGAAAGATGCTAAGGCTTCGGTGTCCAGGCTGTCGACGATTTGGTTCTTCTTAGTGAGAAACCTGTTCCAAAGCTTTCAGGCTGACTCTCCGGACTGTTGAATTATATGACTTAAATCATCTCCATCCGGAGGTTGGACATAGGTCCCTTGAAAATTAGCCCGAAAAGCATCCTCGAGCTCCTCCCAACTTCCAATTGAGTTTTCGGGGAGGCTTTTCAGCCAGTGCCAAGCTGGTCTTTTAAGCTTGAGGGGCAGGTACTTGATGGCGTGGATATCGTCTCCGCGAGCCATATGGATATGGAGGATAAAGTCCTCAATCCGAACCCCAGGGTCTGTGGTCCCGTCGTACACCTCTATGTTCACTGGTTTGAATCCTTCTAGAAATTCGGGGTTCAGCACCTCATCGGTGAAACATAGGGGGTGTGCGGCACCCCTGTATTTTGATGTATCATGGCGTTCGGACGGTTGTAGTATTCAGTTTTGATTTTGTGCCGGAGCGCGCTTCCTAGATCCATAGATGGATCTGGTCATACTGGATTTTTGGCGCAAGTCCTCACGTAGATCGTGTGTTGACTTATGTGCAACCTTGTTAGCTGCTCTATCGCGGCCACAAGGTGGTTGATCCGGCCGGTTGGCCATTTTATCTTTCGGCTGTGTAGGCTCTACGGCCTCATCGTTGAATTTAGGTAATAGCTTGCGCTTTGGATAGCTCTTTGTGTGGTAACTTCCACCATAATTTTCTTCGTTGTCGAGCACTTTGTTCCACCTGCTGTTGAGCGTATTTTGTGTGGCCTTAAGCCTTTGCTTCTGCTTCTTCAAACTCCTCGTTGTGGCAATAATCCTTCTGCGGAGGTTCTCTTGTTCCAAGTGCCTTTCTCGGAGGATGTGTGCATCTTCGTCCGGACTGTTTTCCTCCCTAGAGGGGGGTTGATGAGGTTTATCCTTGGCATCGCCGTGTTCGGACATTGGATCCGTACTATGTTCGCCATTTGCAGTTTCATCGTGCTCTGCCGCTGGGTCAATGTGGTCGTCGTTTCCTCTGGAGTTGACTGGAATGTTATTTTCTCTTGCGTTGTTATCGTTGTTTTTGCCGAGGCGGGATTTTGAGCGGCGCCTATGCCGACGCTTTGCTTGCTTCTTGAGGGAGCTATTCTTCGCTGCATGCTGCCGTTCTTCGTCATTGTTTTCTTTGGGTGTATCCACCATGTATATGTCATGTGCTGAAGTAGCTGTCCAGCGCCCTGTGGGCCCTGGTTCCTGTTCCTCTCCTGCATCGTCGTCCATGTCGTGGATGTCTTCGGAGTCGAAATCGAGCATGTCGGTTAAATCGTAGACAGAGGTTACTAAGTGGGTGGTGGGTGGGCAGCGAATTTCTTCGTCGTCCGCATCCCATTCTAGCCGAACATAGTTCGGCCAAGGATCTCCTGACAAAGAGAGAGACCTTAATGAATTTAGCACGTCGCCAAAAGGTGAGTGCTGAAAGATATTCACGGAGGTGAACTCCATGATCGGCGCCCAATCAGATTCGATAGGCACGGACGCAGGCGGCTCGGAGTCCGGGGCCGGAGACGAATCGAGTGGTTTGGCAACACGGCTCTCGTGAGGGGTGAAGTCAGTATCCGGCTCCATCGCCACTGAGAGTGCGGCCTCCGTGGCGGGGTCTATCCCCCCGTCCTCGGATGGCACAATTTGCTCCGGATTGAGGGTCGGAGTAGTTGCAGGTGTGATCTCCTGAACAATGTCCGATGGCAGAGTTACGTCATGCTCGCTGTGATTGTGCGGCGCATCTGACATGGGCTCGAATCCGTCGAAGATCAAGTCTCCGCGGATGTTGGCAGTGTAGTTTAAGTTTCCGAACCTGACCTGATGGCCAGGGGCGTAGCTCTCGATCTGCTCCAGATGGCCAAGCGAGTTGGCCCGCAGTGCGAAGCCGCCGAATACGAAGATCTGTCCGGGAAGGAAAACCTCACCCTGGACCGCATCGTTACCGATGATCGAAGGAGCCATCAAGCCTTACAGTGACGGCACAGCGGAACTCTCAATGAAAGCACCAATGTCGGTGTCAAAACCGGTGGATCTCGAGTAGGGGGTCCTGAACTGTGCGTCTAAGGCAGATGGTAACAGGAGGCGGGGGACACGATGTTTACCTAGGTTCGGGCCCTCTCGATGGAGGTAATACCCTACTTCCTGCTTGATTGATCTTGATGATATGAGTATTACAAGAGTTGATCTACCACGAGATCGTAGAGGCTAAACCCTAGAAGCTAGCCTATGGTATGATTGTTGTTGTCCTATGGACTAAACCCTCCGGTTTATATAGACACCGGAGGGGGCTAGGGTTACATAGAGTCGGTTACAAGGAAGGAGATCTACATACCCATATTGCCAAGCTTGCCTTCCACGCCAAGGAGAGTCCCATCCGGACATAGGACAAAGTCTTCAATCTTGTATCTTCATAGTCCAACAGTCCGGCCAAAGGATATAGTCCGGCTGTTCGGAGACCCCCTAATCCTGGACTCCCTCACACTGGGAGTGGAAGAACTGTCCATTTTCTTGGCAGGGCCAGTACAAAGGGCATGTCAGGGCATGCATTGTCATATTAGAAGTGGTGGCTTCGCAGGATCTTTGGATATGGCATTCTTTCTTTAGCATGGCAGATTCTCACAATGATATCAACGTGCTGCAGCGTTCTCCAGTCTTCACAAGGGTTGTAGAAGGCCACTTCCCACGTGTCAACTCTGAGATCAACGTCCACCAGTACAACAGGGGATACTATCTAGCTGATGGTATATGTCCTAAGTGGTCAACTTTTGTGACGTCAATCTCGAAACCCCAAGGTGAGAAGAGAAAGAGATTTGCCCAAATGCAAGAGAGTGCTAGAAAGGATGTGGAACGTGCTTTTGGTGTGCTTCAATCCCGGTGGGGTATCGTTCGAAACCCTGTGCTGTCATGGGATGAAACGAAGCTTTGGGAGGTGATGACTGCTTGTGTGATCATGCACAACATGATCGTCGAGGACGAGCGTGATGAGAGTATCTTCGACCAAGGATTTGATTATCAAGGTGAAAATGTTGAGCCCTGGACCAAGAACTGGCCAAATTCGAACAGTTTGTCCAATTCCACCGTGAGCTGCGTGATTGGCACACTCATTTGGATCTTCAAAATGACTTTGTTGAGCACGTGTGGGATCGCATTGGCAACCAATAGATGTATTGGTTCATTTTTTGTTCCGTAAAGACATTTTTGATTTGGTTGTAAAACTATTTTATTAGAGACAATTTCAATTGGGTTGTAAAACTATTTTTATTTTCAATCAAATATTTGGACATGCATCTAGTTTTGATATGAAAATATGGGAATTTTTGGCCCTGGCAGACAGGATGGGGCAAAAGGATGCGGCCGCGCGCTGGGCGCACGGCCACCGCATCCCAGGACTGGCCCGAACACGACCCCATCTACGTACCCAAAGTGACAAAATTCGGGAATATCGGACGTCCATTTGGGGTCGCGCGGTGGAGTTGGCCTTAATGTAAGGGCGCATGTAAAATGAAGGAATCACACTGTTACCTTAGGGACATGTCTAACCAGTGTTATTGTTAATCTAATGCCTCCAGTGATATGATGCAATTAAACTGTGTTACAAATGGTACTCCTACTATTTCCCCCAGTATGATAAGTACGTTGCTCCTTTACGCTGCTGAGTGTCCTAGTGTCCCCATGGTCCCATGCCCTTAAACCAACTCTTTAGCTGTTGTTGATTTATTGTATCTGGTAAACAAGCAATGCCACCATTAAAGTAATCCCATATTTGACGAATGTCATTGTTGATCGTAATGCTTCCGGTAACATGAAGCATTGCTAACGTTTTAAAATTTCTACTGTCCTTGCGAGATTGCCATGAACATAATTAAGATGCTTCTTTTCATTTCGTGTATGTTTTGTATATTCTATTGACCAGCAACTGTTTACTTTCTATGTTTCTGCGCAGATAGGGATATCCATTTCACCTTGTTGCTATTGTGACCTTTTGGTGAACTTCACAAAACACTCTTTTTTGGAACGAGTGTCTTGTGCAGTTCAACTAAAATGTCACATGGGCAACATCTCTCAATTTTGGTGGACCTGCACAAAATGGTGATTGGAGTTTCCAAAATCTCCGTCAAATTCTGCTGGTAATCTCGTGCAACATTTTATTAGCCTTTGCAAGATGAGCCATCACTGTCACCACAATGGCACTTTATTCTACTGGAACTGCACAAAAGGATTAGCAAATTATAGTTGCACCTTATATGAGCAGGACAGCCAACCTTAATGTTCCTCAATTTTAGTGCAGCTACTAAAGAGCCTGCCAGCTCACGAGAGCAAGTACTTCTTGCTAGCTGAATGATGCAATCTTTGCTTCATTTCAGGTGAACTGCAGAAAAAGGCGCATGAATTGAATCATGGAAGTCTAGGCAGGCCTCATATGAGTGGAGCTGCAGGTTGAGTTCAAGGAGTGCCACAATTATAGTAATCAGGCTCTTCTTATTTGTGTTGTGCAAACAGTAATACTCAACTACAGATGTTGTGATGGTCAACAGCATTCACCAAGTTCTTTGGTTGTATGACACGGCTAGCCAAGATGGATTTAGTCTTGATATTCACTTTATCAAAAGGCTCTAATGGGTTGGTTCTGAATCTTGCAAGCTAGGAATAAATGAGATGTGTAGGCATATTTGTTGTACTTATGATTTGAGTCCTATTTGTTGGTTATGAATTTTGCAAGCCGAGAATCAATGAGATGTGTAGGCATCTTTGTTGTACTTATTATTTGGATCTTATTTGGTGGTTCTGAATCTTGCAAGCTGGGAAACACGGCATGATGATGCAGAGGAGAACAACCATAACAAACAGTTCAAACTTGGTAGTATTATCTGTGTGAAAGTGCCAATACAGACCCACTCGTGAACCGACGTGTGCCCGGAGTATGTTTCTTAATGGAGGTGTTTGGATGCGCCGAGGGTGCATCTTCTACCGGGCGTGCAACACACATGGGATGGGTAGTAACTGTTGTCGCCTGTACACACTCAGTTTACTATTGAATCCAGTTCCCTAAGAGCTAAAAAACGAACTGCTGTTGCTGCCTACCCACTCGTTCACTTGAAGAGACTCCAATGGCGATCCGAGGGGTGAGTCTGCTAGATATGGACTTCAATAAGGAGTTCCCCTTTGAGTTCGCCATTCAATCCTATGGCTGCACCAAGTTGAATGTGATGTACACCAACGATCCGGACTCGGTGAAGCTCTGCCTCGCCGAGTTCAAGCAGTACCTACAGGATGAGAAAGCACAAGGTCGCAGGACTTAGACCTTGTGCCCATGCATTCGTCTCCTGATAGGGACCAACAGATCGCCGTCGCCCAGGTATGTGTGCGGGACAAGGTTCTCGTCTACCACTGCTATAGGGCCATTAGAGGTTCTGGAGCATTCGCCCGTTTCATTGGCAGCGCCGACTGCACCTTCGCTAAGGTGGAGAGAAGGAAGAATGCGACGATTTGGCCATCTGGTGCAACAAGTTTGTTGACATCCAGAAGCAATACAAAATCATCGGCAACGGGCAAGAGAAGGACTTCGTGGTTGACCTCGCCGAGACCATCATCGACCCTTGATATGCCAACATGAAAGAAGACAACGATACCAAGGACCTGAACACGTGGGAGGTACCTCTGAATCTAGCCTACATAACCTACGCGGCCAAGGACTCATATGCATGCTACGGCATGTACAGGCGGATCTTGGACATGAGGGCGTGTCTGCTTCCCGTAACCGACGAGTACATGGACAGCTGCAGCGTCATGATCAAGCGTCCTAGGAAGGTCATGATGTTGTACTTTATCTATTTATAAGCACCTTTATCATCTGAGTGTTTCATGCATTAGCCTATGTGTCGTAATTATCTGTTTTGTCTAAAATATTTCTTTTAAGAACTCATTAACCTGTTTGCTTTTTTTAGTGGCTATTTGCTTATGTATGTAACTAGTTCACTTGTCCGTCTAAAAGTACTAGTTCACTCGACTGTCGTGCTTTGAATCTCCTTCCAGTAGTAGTTCTTCTACTAGATATTACAGGAAAAACATATATACTTTTTATGAAGTCCAGAAAAAAATACCTAGGTCGATGTCTAAAGCTATGGAAAGATATTTGGACGAGCAGATCTAACCAATGAAATATATTTAAAGCTAATTCGGCAAACAGGTTTGAGTGGTAGATTATGGCAGGCTGTTTTAGCAGTCAATGAGGCCGAGCACATAGCCATCGAACTATCGAAGGCCATCGCAGCAACAAAGATCGAGTATAAAATAGTGAAGAGCTATTTCACCTAACAGATTGGCTACTAGACCATGGCAATCTACATCACAATAAATATATGGCAGGATATTTTAGCAACTAATCGGGCTTGGCATGCCATCTCAACTAAGCAGATTGAGTGCAGAACAGGGCAAGGAAGCTTCTTAAGCAGAGCATATTGACTGTAAACTACTTCGGCAAACAGTGAGATTAACAACGTCTATCAGCTAACATTCAGCGCTACACCGACATGCACGAGGCCTTAGTCTAGAATGCGCGTACCGTGGGAGAAGCTGACCTCCGTGCGTCTCCACATGAATGTTGCCAGCGGTGGCGACGTTGACCACATAGCGCCTCCACAAGAACGTCGCCAGCGGTGGCGGCACGGCTTGAGGACGGCAGTCTATGAGAGCGTACTGTGGGAGCGAGGGGATCGCCGCATGTCCCCTCGACGAACCGCGGCGCCGACGTATCGGCGCGGCGGGGAGGGCGGCTTTGGCGGAGCGAATGGAGTGGAGGGCAGCTTTGGCAGAGCGAATATCGTTAACAGGAAGGTTACCCATGATCACTTCTGACGAGTCCTCTGCCTGAGCTGCGTTCATCATGTTGATCTTTGCAAACTTGGCATTATGCTTGACCACTGCGGTGCTGGCAGATCTCACAGGAGGAGGAGGACGACGCCTCTGTTTGCATAGTGACCCTTCTGCTGACACTTGTTGCATGTGACCTCTGAAAGCGGACGGTGATACGAAGCACTTGACCTTGGAGCTTGAGACGAAGTCTTGTTCTGAAAGCCTGGGCTGGGTGGGTGGGAAGATCCATTGCCACCTTTGCTCTTCTACTGATAAGGCTGACGAAACGGAGGAGGAGGCAACCAATACTTTTGCTGCTTAGCTGCGACTTGAGTTGAGGAAGAAGGAGTAGCATCCCTGACTCTCTTCTTGGAAGCATCGCACTTGAGCTGAGCAGCCTCTTGCTTTACTGCCATATTGTAGAACTCATCATACTTCTTCGGCTCAAAAAGCACAAGAGCTAGTTGCAGATCTTCTCTAAGGCCACCTCTGAACTGATAAATCCTGCTCTTCTCGTCAGGGACGTCTTGCTTGGCGAAGCGAGCGAGCTTCTGGAACATGATGTTGTACTGGTAAACAGACAAGCTGCCTTGCTTCGGATTGCGGAACTCCTCACGCTTGCTCTCAACAACACTCTGAGGAATGTGGTGAGCTTTGAAGTCTTGGCAGAATTCATCCCAGGTAATCACGCGACCTCCTCTGAAATCTTTGTATTGCTGATACCACTCTGTAGCTTGGTCTTTGAGTTGGAACGAGGCAAACTTGACAAAGTCCTCAGGCCTGACGTTGCTGCACTCGAAATGTTTGCAGATATCCACGAGCCAATCATCAGCGTCTGTTGCCTCGACACAGTTACTGAAGGTCTTTGGCTGGTTTGCGAGGAAACTGGTTGAGTGTAGCAAACTGATTCTGATTATTTCCATGGCCTTGATTTCCTTGGTTGCGCTCTTGCAAGAGTTGCATAAGCATCTGCGTGTTGGCGTTGGTAGCGGCCATCACAACTTGCCATGCCTCCGGAGGTGGAGGTGGTGGCGGCGGATTCGGATTCTGACGCGTTGGAGGAGCCATCCTGAAGAGGGTGACATCCGTTAGCATCTTGAAAGACATATATTCAAGCTGAATAAAATGGATCGAAATTGCAACATATAGTCTTAACATTCGAACAAGAATGGACGAATGCATTCCAAATTAAATGGTCACACTTCCATAAATTGAGAAGCCACTTAGGAAGAGGTAGAAGAATAAAACAACAAGGTACGGATATGAACAAATACTTGGTAAGGATTACCCAATCACAAACCAAATATCTGCGGAAGAAATACTAGAGCTATATGAATTCCCACCTATGAAACTCTCGAAATTTTCCGGTTATGCAATCAGGTGTTGGGGATGCAGGGGAAGCATAATATCTCACCCAAAACTAGCAAATCCTACATCCAGCTGTATCCATCCTTCAAGACATAACCAAGAAACCTTCGGAAATCATTTACCTCAACCTTCGAAAAGCATCCGTTATACGAGTTATGGCAATACTCCCGAACTCCCGCCCCAGTACTGGGTGGCGTCGAGGTTATCTCACCAACAACTGCATAAAAGAGGTTTTCGATGTCGGAGAAACTCGGGTATTCCAGAACTGCAACGATAAAATTGTGACGACAACACCTCGAAGCTCAACTCCCCGGGACACTGGCACAACCCCTAAATGTCAGGAGGCACCCAGAACAATGTTCTCGTCACAAAACCATCGAAACGATTCCAAGATACCCGCGTGATCCTAATTTTTTTAGTGAAATTTGATAAGAGAATAGTCAAAACTCTACGTCGGGATGCCTCACCAGAGCGACGAAGGGACCGAGGAGTAAAAAGAATCCTACTCTCTGATATATATATATATATAATCCTAAAAGACTCAAAACATTTTTCTAGACTCAACAACGCCAGCGATTCGATCAAGCAGGGGGCTCCTAAGTCAGGGAAGGCTCTGATTACCAACTTGTAACACCCACGATGCGGCTATATCTCCCACGTGTCGGAGCACGACTTAGAGGCATAACCGCATTGTAGGCAATGTCACAAGAGGGGTAATCTTTACACATCCCATGTACTGAATAAGAAAAGAGGTAAATAGTTGGTTTACAATCGCCACTTCACACAATAACATAAATAGCATTACAATCATCCAGATACAATCAAGGTCCGACTATGGAACCAAAATAAAGAAAACCCCAAATGCATAATGTCCACGATTGCCCCAACTGGGCTCCACTACTGATCGTCTGGAAAGGAAACGTAGTATCGTCCTGAGTCCTCATCGAACTCCCACTTGAGCTCAGTCGTATCTCCTGGAACGGTATCATCAGCACCTGCATCTGGTTTTGGAAGTAATCTGTGAGTCACGGGGACTCAGCAATCTCACACCCTCGCGATCAAGACTATTTAAGGTTATAGGTAGGGAAGAAGGTATGAGGTGGAGGTGCAGCAAGCACTAGCATATATGGTGGCTAAAATACGCAAATGAGAGAGAGAAGAGAAAGGCAAGGCACGGTCGAGAAACTATGATCAAGAAGTGATCCTAGAACAACCTACGTTCAAGCATAACACGAGACCGTGTTCTCTTCCCGGACTCCGCCGAAAAGAGACCATCACGGCTACACATGCTGTTGATCCATTTTAATTAAGTTAAGTTTTAGGTTTTCTACAACCGGACATTAACAAATTCCCATCTGCCCATAATTGTGGGCACGGCTTTCGAAAGTTCAAATCCCTACAGGGATGTCCCAACTTAGCCCATCACAAGCTCTCACGGTCCACGAAGGATATTCCTTCTCCCAGGACGGCCCGATCAGACTCGGCATCCCGGTTACAAGACATCTCGACAATGGTAAAACTAAACCAGCAAAGCCGCACGAATGTGCCGACAATTCCCGATAGGAGCTGCACATATCTCGTTCTCAGGGCACACCGGATGAGCGCTCCGTACAACTTAAACCAAACCTCGAGTTTCCCCGAGGGGGCGCTGCAAAGGGCTCTAGTTTGGACCAACACTCAGAGGAGCACTGGCCCGGGGGTTTAAAATAAAGATGACCCTTGAGTCCGCGGAACCCAAGGGAAAAAGGCTAGGTGGCAAACGGTAAAACCAAGGTTGGGCCTTGCTGGAGGAGTTTTATTCAAGGCAAACTGTCAAGGGGTTCTCATTATAACCCAACCGTGTAAGGAACACAAAATCAAGGAACATAACACCAGTATGACGGAAACTAGGGCGGCAAGAGTGGAACAAAACACCAGGCATAAGGCCGAGCCTTCCACCCTTTACCAAGAATATAGGTGCATTAAAGTAGACAAGATATAATAGTGATATCCCAACCAAGGTTGTCAAAATCGCGATTTTAAATCGGATCAGAGCTCTGATGGTAGGATTGTAAATCGTGGAATCTTCACTATCAGGATCGTAAAAACGTAGATTCTATTAACTAAAATCGTAGAATCAGAGGGATTAGTTTGGATCGTAAAGTCATAGAATCGTATAACAGAATCGCGATTCTGACAACCTTGATCCCAACAATAAACATGTTCCAACAAGGAACAAACTCCAATCTTCACCTGCAACTAGCAACGCTATAAGAGGGGCTGAGCAAAGCGGTAACATAGCCAAACAATGGTTTGCTAGGACAAGGTGGGTTAGAGTTTTGACATGGAAATATGGGAGGCATGATAAAGCATGTGGTAGGTATCGTAGCATAGGCATGGCAATAGAGCGAGCAACTAGCAAGCAAAGATAGAAGTGATTTCGAGGGTATGGTCATCTTGCCTGCAAAGTTCTCTGAGTTGACGTAAGCTTGATCCTCGTAAACGTTCTCAACGGGTTCCTAGATCACGTACTCATCTCCCGGCTCTACCCAAAGCAAGAACACAAGCAAAGGGAACCACGATCAACCACGGTGCAATGCGCAGACCACATGATGCAAAAGATGGCATGCTATGCGGGATGTGATATGCAATGCATATGCGTGCTTCGGAAGGGAAAGATTGAACCAGACCTCAACTTGGAAAGCCAAGAGTTCCGCTGGAAAGATGAGTTGATTTCGGTCGAAATCGATATAAAGATCACCGGAATCGGATGCACGGTTTGCAAATGGCAAGCAAAACAATAATGGCACAAAGCTGCGATTAACAGCACGATGCCATCTAAATGCATCAAGAAAAATAAGCTACTGCACTCTAACATAGCAACAAAGCACATGGCAGTGATCCACTCAAGATGCTTGACAAAATATGAACACTGAGCTACGGCTAAATCACACAATAGCAGGTTCAAACAAGCATGGCAAAAGAGCAAAACATATCAGGTTCATAGACTTAGTGAAAATAACATGTCAGGATTTAACATCAGGAAGCAATGCTTAGAGCAAGATAACAACATGCTATAGGAACATATCATGGCAAATCAAGGCATGGCATGAAGCTACTCAAAGCATATAACAAACGTCCCTTACCGACCATAAGCCAAAAGAGATCAGAAAATACAATGGCAACCATGTAAACATAGCAAGTTTCGTTAACAGATTTCGACTTGGCAGAAAACTGGAACATGGCAAAACAGAGTTACATAGGCATGTTTGCGAGCTCGATGCACTCACCACAAGGCATTGCATGACAAGCTAAGCATACACCCAGCAAGTAGACATGATAAATAAGCTAACCGTGGCAAGAACACTCTCATAGCATGCATGGATCAACTACAACAACCTCGGCAAAATTGATTAACACGTAACCAATCTGCCAGGAACATTTTATAGCAAAAGTAGAGCAAGATTGAGTCATGCTAGGGTGCTCCATAATTGCCAACAAAGACATGGATGGATATAACATAACAATATCTCAAAATCATCCATATGGAACATGCTCAAAAGAGGCATGGATCACTCTGTAGCAACAAGAATACATGGCATAAAAATATCATCAGGGAAATGACTTAGAAGAATTCTAAGTCCCTGAAATCAGCAACATCACAAGAGATACTTTGCATGCGTGTGCTAGTCACCACATAGATCACAAAAATACATGGCATACACACTACAGGAATCAACTACTTTGCCGTCTGCCACGGCGGACGGCAAAGGCATGAATGGCGGACGGCAAAGGCCTTTGCCATCAGCCGCGGACGGCAAAAGGCTCCGGCAAAGTAGGCTTCGGTAAACAGCTACTTTGCCGTCTGCTACTGATGGCAAAGTCTTTGCCGTCCGCCGCAGACGGCAAAGAGAGCGCGGCAGACAGCAAAGAAGGCGGACGGCAATAATTGCGCTGTCAGTCCGTTAAGTGGCTAACGGCAGGCCTTTGCCGTCCGCCGCTGACGGCAAACTTTCTAGTGTCTTTGCCGTCCGCCGTATGATGTCATCTACACATCACTACATGGCAGGTTCTTTGCCGTCTGCCACTATAGGCAAACTGACCAAACGGGTCAGCTCCCAGGAAGCACAGCTGGATGCCACGTGCCTTCTTTGCCGTCCGCGGCAGACGGCAAAGAGCCCGTTGCCATCGGTGGCAGACGGCAAAGAGCCTGCATATTGGCTCTTTTATCTGTTTTTTTATTAAATCCAACAATTTTCATCACAAATATAGATGACATATATAGATATATTTCAAAAGGCCATTACAGAGCAAACATATAAGATATCCAACACATAACTTCATCATCCAACCATATATATTACATGCATAGTTCCATCATACATAACAAGTTCAACATAGAGGCATCCAACCATATATATTACAATAGTTTCATCCAACGATACATGCATAGTTCAACGATACAAAAGAAACAGAGAAAGGGATAAGGAGCACTCCATCTATGCAAGCTTTCGTCAAGTGAATGAACTCTGGAAAATGAAAAATAAGAAAGTTAGAACAAGAAGAGTAGAACAAGAAGAAGAGTAGAACAAGAAGAAGACTAGAACAAGAAGAGTAGAACAAGAAGAAGACTAGAACAAGAAGAGTATGTCATTTATGAGCTAACTTACATGAAATGGATCATATATGAGCTAACTAAGTTGAAATGGGTCGTTTATGAGCTAGCTAAGGTGAAATGGATCATTTATGAGCTAACTTAGTTGAAATGGGTCGTTTATGAGCTAACTAAGGTCAAAT
>NC_053028.1:437188660-437199242 GCF_003073215.2 Triticum urartu | reverse complement strand
TCCCAATTGGTGGGCGCGGGCATGTTTCCATGTGTGTTGTGCTGGCTAGTCGGGCATGATCCACAAGATTGTGATTTGATCTTGTTTTGATCGAGTCGTTATTCGCTATATATTAGTATAGTTGAAATTGGAGTTGTCTTCTTAGCGTACATTGAAGGTGTGTATGTTGGTTGAAATGCTATAAATTTCGATTCTTTTTTTGAACATTAGTAGTACAACAAAAATTGGATAGGGAACACTTGTTATTTTTACTTGCAAGTTGTCTAAATATGACTATGAAATATGAATCTTATTGTGCACATTTCAACATGGTTCCAAGTGGTTGATCTGCTTCTACAAGAATTCATCTTGGGATTTCTTATGACATTTCACATCTTTATGTGCTTATGACTGAATGGCAGACTATAATTTGTTGCTTTTGTTTGATGATGTTGCCCCAAACAAGATGTTACTTTGTGCTTTAACCTCAAGACGACACAAAAATCCACTAAATATTTTTCTAATATCCTGCTGCAATGTGTGGCATTATCTAGTATTCTTTATCGTAGGGTTCATGATTAATTTTATGTTTGTAACGTAGGACCAGTGAAACTAGATATTAGGACTGAGAGTTTGAGTGCCAACCGTCGTAATTAACCATAGCCGCTGCTGTGGGAGTGGAGAACGATAAGGAGAGACGAAGCAACGAATAAGAACCGGTTCACCCTGGCTTTGTGGTGCGTTGCAGGGTTGCTAACTCGGTGGTGACACTGGGAAATTAGTGTTGTAGGGACGCCTTCCGCAAAGATCTAGACGATGGCCTCCCCTATGTATATATGAATTGTACGCCTTGTATGTGTGAAAATAATGCAGAAATATGTGCGAGAGTGGACAACATGGCCACATGGGGACATGTTAGAGCCATATTTTGGATATACAGATTATAAATGAATTACTCAATATATGAAGCTATTATGATAATTGAACTAATTAATTAAAAGACATCAAGGATTAAATCATACGTACAAGGTAATGGTTAGCTTTCCAACCATCAAAAGGATAATAAACAGTACCGCTGATTAATTGCATACCCATGGATAAACTGTAGAATGAAATTAAGCATGATCCATTAATTGGTCTAGCCAGCACGAATAATGGTACATCTAGCACTCAGTTTGGATGGCAGCGGTATCACCGACAGCTCTCTCCCCGCATGACCACCGTCCCCAACCACGAAGCTCGACATCGAGCATCAGCGTCCCACCGCGCATGTCCATGGCCAGGCCGTCCAGTACGGACCCCGGCACAACCACCCCGGTGCCACCCGTGACAAGTCGATAATCAACCGCCTTTCCCGGCTCGGCACAGATCTGCCGCTCCATGAGCGTGGCGGTGGAGGCAAGCGGGATGCCGCGGTAGGACACAACGACGTACATGCCAGGCTTGAAGCACTCCTCGTCCCAATATCCCAAGGAGGCTACGCGGACGGTGAGATTGAACTGTGGGTGCAGCACGGGCTTGTGCCCGATGTCCGTGGCCGGGTCGAGGCCGGTGACGGAGTCGATGGAGGCGTAGTAGTGGGGCAATTGGCCCCAGGCCTGAACCATGAGGAAGGCCAAGCCAACGAGAGAGGCGACTACCAAGATTACCACCGTGGAGACCACGATGCACGCCACGATGCAGATGCAGATTTTTTCTGCCAGCGATGGCTCCTGCTGCATCTCTTCCTCGTCCGGCTGGATGGAGGAGTACCGGTGCGTGGCGCCCATCGTCGTATATGTCGCTTTTGTTGATCTGCTGCTAGTTTGGAACCTGACTCGTCGGCGGTTTATATATATGGACGGACATATATGGATATTGGTTTGTTTCATGGACCGACGGAGAAGGACGTGTCAGGCTTGGACTCGTGATCAGTTGATTTCGTGTTGTACACTTAAGTTCTTTATAAGAGATCAGATTTGCATTGGACCACGTTCTCATGCAACATACCCCACATGTGTTTATCTGTTTCAATGCCTATACATGTGTTTAACTCGACCAATTAGCAGGGGACAGAGTCTAGTCCAACCAAAACCTATTTTCTCTGAGTAAGTATGTACACGTGGTAGTACTACTTTTCAGAGAGAGAAAATGTCCTACTACACTTGAACGTGCTATATACCCCGATCGATGTAGACATACCTTCTATACCGAAATTTTTAGCCCCCGCTAACATATTTTTTCTCAACATTCAAAACATGCCACCACATCATCCAAACATGCATGGAGAAACCGCACCTCAATAATTAAAAACAATAAATCATATGTATTTTTAGTTTTAGTTCTCATATTATTCATCCAAATAATCTAATATCATATTGCAACCGATGACCGTTGCAACGTGCGGGGTATCATTTAGTTTACATTATGTTGGTGAACATGTTTATACATTGGAGAGATGGGAGGTATCGATAGCCCTGCCTCTCATGAGCGAACAAAAGCATTCTACCATTTGAGTTTCACCCCACAATTACGTGACACACTTATTCGTTGCAAGTAATATTAATTTATGCGGTTAAGACTTAATCTACGGTTCAACTTCTAGCAAAGAAACATATCTATGATTCAACTATCTTCAATAACATTTCCTATATGTTAACTATGCATGAGGTTTCATGGCAGAGACATCTGGATCTGGCAAGGACAAGATCATGTGCTTGAGGAATTGTTGAACAAGATGGGATTGAAGAATGAAGATCTTGATGATGTAGTCGTTGAGGAACAGGAATCGCCGCCAATGGAAGTTACCTGGTGGTTTGCAGTTGCAAAGGTTCATAACAATGTGGAATAGGACCAGCTTTGGTTCTCTAAACAACGCAATTTGCATTGGATCTTGTGTTGATGTATGGATTCATGCTTTCGATAGATGAGATTCACGATGTTCTTCAGTTTCATGCTTCTACTGAAGGCATAGGCAAAGTCTAAGTTTCGCGCCACATCAGTGTTACATCGCTGGAGCATCCAATCAGTTTGGTATAAATATTGAACAGAGAACATATGTGTCATTGATGTTTTAAATGGACACATGCTTTAATTTGTTTTTATAACCAGAGTAAACATTTACGGGCTACAAACTATGAATTAATCAAACTATGTTAAAATTAATTAAACAAGGGCCATACTACGCATTGGCCGGTTTACACGTTGTCTGATCTGACGCAATCTCCCAGTCAACCGTCATCGTCACTTTTGCAAGAGAAGTCGTGTTGCCAGAACCCTTTTGCAACACAGGTCTCATTGCAAAAAAAAAACTTGTGCTAAAGAATATTTTTCTGCAACAGAGGTCTGGTTGCCGATTTTTTTTGCAAGAGAGCTCTTGTTGCAATTTTTTTTTTTGCAGTGGATGTCTTGTTGTGGAAAGTCACCGTGTTGCACTGCTTGTAGTCATGGCATCGATAGCTCGGTCTAGTTGGGGAAGGGAGGAGGGGTGTTTTGTATGCGATGATGGTGGTGGAGGAGGCGATGCAGCATAGGGCTAGAGCGGCATAGCTGGGCGGCGGCAGCTGTGGTGGAGCTCCGTAGTGCGCGCTCGAGCAACTATGGCCGCTGCTCACAAGCGGACACAGGGACACACAGAGAGGAAACTTCATCGGCGTGCTTTCTGATGGTCTCGTCAGGCTGTTGCCTGCGGTGTCACACCGAGCAGCGGTGGCGGTGGTCGGACCAGCGCATGGAGGCATCGGATCAACAGGGAGCTCGGAAGAGCTCGGGATGCGACTGCTCATGAGGGATCTAGATCCAGATCCCGCAACATATCACTTGAGAGCTATTACAACCAACGACGTCGCATGAGAGATAATACACACCAACGACGACGCATGGGAGCTATTCGCCCGCAGCTGACGATGCGTCCCCGACCTGCCTTGCGACGCACGACACCAGCTTCTCGCTGTCGTCGTCGACATGCCCCGTCGCCGGTATCCGCAGCGTCACGTCGAACACCAGCACGCTGCGCCTTGTGTCAGCGGCGAGCCCTTCCACCACGAACCCCGGCTGCGTGCGCTCCACCTTGCTCGCCCACGCTACGACCGTCGTCCACCTCGCCTTCCAAAGCATCCACGACTGGGCACAGACCTCCCGGCCAAGGGCGCCGTGCGCGAGCGGGAAGCCGTGGTAGGCCACCGTCATGGCGGTGCCGCGCTCCAGGCACATGCGGCCCCACAGCGGGCTCTGCGATTGCACACCGAGGGACAGGGCGAACTCCAGGTTGGGTGGCCACCGCCCTCTGCTGAGACGGTCGTCGAGGCCCGAGACGGCGTCGATGGCTGCGTAGTAGCATGGCGGTGTCGGGTGCTTGCACTGAGCTACGAGCCAGACGGTCGAGGCGATGAGGACTACCAGGGCCAAGGCTGATCTCATTGTCGATATGGGGAAGTAAATTTTAATATGTCTTCCATTTCTTTTTTCGAGTGAGATGGCAAACTATTGTAGTATGTGAAAGTCACGCACCTGGTGCGGGTGGATTTCAGATTCTAGCAGATCCATATCGTAGCGTTTGTGTGTGTCCAAGTTACAGTATCAAACGCTGAACTATGATCCTTTCATAAATTTTACACATGGCTCTATGTTGCTTCGATCTGAAACTGAGGGGTGACATTATGTGGGATCATAGTATCAAGTTTGGTTTTTGGGACCCACATGCCACATATACGACCCCAGATTGAAATGATCCAAAAGTAAAAGTTGTTTAGCTTAACGAGTCGAAGTCTGTTAATGTTGAAACTGTTTTCATTCAATGTCATCTTTGATTCCAAATGACAATTGGTCTTCGTGCCAGATTACTTAAATAAGCAACGGAGCGTTGTAAGTGGTAGAGTGATCTTGCTGCCATGATCCACTGAGATCTAACACCATGATATATCAGCTTGACACTTTTGCCACTGTACCTTCATTACGATATAACACTTTCACGCTCTTACCGATTTAACTCTATTACCATATAATACCTTGCCGCTCTTACAGTTAGCACTAAGCTAGTCCTATACTCCCTCCTTTCCAGTTTATAGGGCTTATCTCAAAATTTTAGTTTTTCCATTTTATAAAGCTCAATTTGGTAGTTCCCCATCACATGTTCAGACTTCAAGGTGCATTAAATCATTGCATGCAAGTATTAAGAGAAAGAGAAAATTCCTTATTTGACACTGTCTTAAAATCTGGTTCCTTATTTGACACTGGAAAAGTTTTTCTTCCTTATTTGACACTAGTCCTAAATTTTATTCCCTATACGACACTTCTGTCCATTTTAAGCCTAAATGACACCTGAAAAGACGATTTTGCCCCTCATGCGGTATGTGTGTGTGCGCGCGCGTGTGTGCTGGTGCGTGTGTGGGTGCACGCACACATGTGTGCTGCTGCGGCATGTGTGTATGTGCATGTGGGCTGCTGCGTGTGTGTTTGCTTCTGCGTGTGTATGTGCGCGTGTGTGTGCTGTTGCGTGCCTATGTGCTGTCTGCGTGTGTGCTGCTGCTGTGTGTGTGTGCTGCGTGCGTGTGTTGCTGCATGTGTGTGCGCGTGCATGTGTGTTGCTGTGTGTGTGTGTGTGCGCACACGCGCGCGTGCGTGTTGTTGCGTGTGTGTTGGTGCATGTGTATGTGTTGCTGCGTGTGTGCTCTTGCCCTCGCACTGATGCTGTGTGTGTGCGCTATTGCCCCCACACACATACCACATGAGGGGCAAAAGAGTCTTTTCAGGTGTCATTTAGGCTTAAAATGGATGGAAATGTCATATAAGGAATAAAATTTAGAACTTGTGTCAAATAGGGAAGAAAAACTTTTTCAGTGTCAAATAAGGAAGCAGATTTTAAGATAGTGTCAAATAAGGAATTTTCTCTAAGAGAAAACTGACCAATGCATGCACTTTATGCATGCATGCATTACAATTAATGCATTCGTAAACATAATTTTTTGAGGAAAACAAGAACATTAATTGGGTGCTTTTGCAAACTACAAAAAATATTCCACCACTCATCATCTACCTTGGTTGGTGAGATTTTTGAATTGAGCCTTATAAACCGGAAAGGAGGGAGTAGTACTACGGTAGTACTAAGTCTAGCACCAAGTTTCGTCTTTGGCAATGGCACTAGGCATGCACCGGCCATGTATCTTACGCACCACATAGGTTGGTCACGTGACACATAGAGTTTTGAGTGTACTTGCAAGTGGTTTTATTATCGGGTGATTGTGTATGTCATAGAAGGCACTTTAACATTTCTCTTGTCCTTGAATTAGCTGTGTATCCTATGACAATGACATACGAACCTAAGTCGGTGAATGACAGGTGTGGGGGAGGGACAAATCCGCGTGGCATGGGGCAAGGTCTCACTGGATCATGGCACAAAGACCACTCTATCACTTATAATGCCCTATCGCGTATTTAAGTCATCTGCAAAGGATTCAACCCACCCCGTTGGGAAGATATTCAAGGCGTCCGACCATGGCGCGGCTGGAATTTTGTCTATTTTGGGCCTAGCACATAGGTACAAGTTTCTCAACAACCGGCAAGTCATTCAAGAGCCGACGAAGCCAATCTGCTTCGACCGTAGCCGTATCTAGTGCTGTGAGTTCTGCTTCCATTGTTGACCTCGTTAAGATGGTCTGCTTGCAAGGCTTCCAAGAAACAACGCCACCTCCATTAGTGAATACATATCCGCTCGTGGCCTTTATCTCATCAGCATCTGAGATCCAGTTTGAGTCACTATACCCTTCAAGCACCTTTGGGTGCCCGGTGTAGTGAATTCCATAATTTGCAGTGCCTTTCAAATAACGCAAATCTCTCTCTAGAGCTTTCCAATGCACATCTTCTGGTTTTGAGACAAACCGACTTAGTTTGCTAACAGCAAAAGAGATGTCAGGTCTTATCATTAAATTATATATACCTCTAGCATAAGAAGCCAAGTGAAAGGACATGCGGTGCCCCCATGTGTGGTTTTGGTAATTGATGACAATCTCTATGGACTAACGGTTGCCTTGAGTTATATTTGAAGGATTTGTCCATAGGATTGTCTTGAAGTCCATGTGTTGGTTTCAAGGAGTTTATGAGATGGCCAAAGTGCTTTTCAAGGAATTATCCAAAGATTGGTCATGTGTGAGTTGAGATGGCCAAAGTGCTTTTCAAGGAATTATCCAAAGATTGGTCATGTGTGAGTTGAGCTTATTGCAAGCATGTCTTGAAGAAGAAGATTGTGTGATCATTCATGGTTACCTTCGAGACATCATCCAAATGAGAGTTGGAAAGATTCAATGTTGATCAAGACTAATTCAAGAGTGAACCAAGTTGATCAACTCACAAAGCGTAGAAGAAGTACCGAGAGGGATCCAGTGATCCCATGGCATGGTAAGCATTGTCCATTACGCTTTGTGTACTAACCCATGGTCTACGTGAGAGTTCTTTGTGGGGTTAGGTATGTTTCCATGGTCTTGCATCAAGAGGAAGATCTCATACAACCCATGGAGGATGACATCAAGTGGTGATCGTCATCAAGTTTGCAGTGTGCAAGTTCAAGTGGAGAAACTCGAAGAGTGGCTCACCCATAATGGAGTATCGGGGAGCAATCAAGCTTGAAGCTTGCTGTCCATTGTGGTGTCAATGGAATTGTGAAGATGTGCCAAAGAGTGGCTCACCCATAGTGGAGTATGGGGGAGCAATCAACTAGTCTTCATCGAGCCAACACAATCAAGAAAGGTGGTCCAACTTGAGGAAGTCAAGATTGTCATCATCTAGCTCAAGTGGACTATGTGCAAGGCAAAGGTTTGCCCTTGATAGGTTTTCTATTTTACCGGTCTCATAGTGGTAGTTGGGAGACCGGGTTGTAGGATCGATTGTCGTACTATCAAGGGGGGCTCTCTAGGGAGTAGCTTGAGTTCATCGAAAACGGAGTTCGCATGCATCTTCTATGATGTTTACGGTGTTGGAGGTTTTACCGGTCTTATCCGAGGAAGGGTTCTCACCATTTTATTATGGTCCTTTTCTCATTTGCTTCTTATTGATATTTCTCTCAAGATTGTGTTAGCCCTTGTCATTAGCTTTCCAACAAACTTGGTTTCGTTGAATTCGGAGCTCGTATGCGAAAGTTGTGGCTGTTTTGATATTGCCTGTTTTTCACAGAGAGGTTGTACCGCTTGACCGGTACAACCGGTGTTTGGAGCGGTTGTACCACTCCAGAATTGGTCCGGAGGTTGTACCGGTCATGTACCGCTCTACCACCGGACTGGTCTCTGTTGTGGTGCGGTTGTGGGGCGGTTGTACCGCTTATTGCCGGTTACCGGTTGTACCGGTGCTCACAGAGGTTGTACCGCTCCTATGTTGTTCTGTACATAACGGGCAGTTTCGTGGGGACCTATTTAAGGGGGTCTTCTTCCCCAATGGTTCCCTATCTCTTGAACTTGTTTTTGCCCCCATTGTTGACTTTCTTTGAGCTTGCTAACTCTCACTCCCTCCATGGATTCTTGCTAGTTTTTGAGGGAAAAGAGAGAGGAGATCTAGATCCACATTTCCACCAATCACTTTCTCCTCTATGTGAGGGGAACCCCTTGGATCTAGATCTTGGAGTTCTTGGTGTTCTCCGTCTTGTTCTTCCTCTCATTTCCCTCCCTAGCATTAGTTGCTCCGGTGGGATTTGAGAGAGAAGGACTTGGGCACTCTGTGTGCCCTTGCCATTGCATTTGATGCATCGGTTTGAGTTCTCCACGGTGATATGTGGAAGTGAAGTTTGAGAAGCTTATTACTCTTGGGTGTTTGGGCACCCTAGAGCTTAAAGCTCCGGGCAAGCGTCGGGGTCTCCAATTAGGTTGTGGAGATCGCCCCGAGCAATTTGACGGGTACCGGTGACCGCCCCCAAGGGTTGCCAAAGTGTACGGGTTTGGTGACCGCCCCCAAGGGTTGCCATTTGTACGGGTTTGGTGACCACCCTCAAGGGTCCCTTAGTGGAATCACGACATCTTGCATTGTGCGAGGGCGTGAGGAGATTACGGTGGCCCTAGTGGCTTCTTGGGGAGCATTGTGCCTCCACACCGCTCCAAACGGAGATTAGCATCCGCAAGGGTGTGAACTTCAGGATACATCGGCGTCTCCGCGTGCCTCGGTTATCTCTTACCCGAGCTCTTTACTTATGCACTTTACTTTGTGATAGCCATATTGTTTCTTGTCATATATCTTGCTATCACATAGTTGCTTATCTTGATTAGCATAAGTTGTTGGTGCACATAGGTGAGCCTAGTTGTTTTAGGTTTTGTGCTTGACAAATTAACCGCTAGGTTTATTCCGCATTTGTTCAAGCCTATATCGTAATTATTTTAAAACGCCTATTCACCCCCCCTTTAGGCGACATCCACGATTTTTCACCAAGGTTTCATTATCATTAAATTTGCATGAAAAGGGGAGGTGTGGAGAATTCATCCTAGAGCAACAAGTATAATCATATTCCGAGCATAGTTGTCTAGCATACCACCTCAATATATAAATTTGATCCCATAATAGTTTCCCTTTTTGTGTCAAGCGATAATCCCTAAAGTATTCACGTTGATCCAACGTTACTCCCATTACATAATTGAATGGGGGTTTCTCAGAATTATTAAAGTAGTACATAATATCTTTCACATAACCAGCATCGAGGGTTTTAGGAGGTTCCCCATCTCCATGAGTAGCAAGTACACCTATTTTTTTTGGTATTTCGTGTTCCATATCCATAACTAAAGATAAAGAACAACTAAGAACATTAAATAAAAATTACTTAGTGATAAAGCAAACAAGCATACATGAGAATATTCACCCCACACTATTGCTCCCTGGCAACGGCGCCAGAAAAATGTCTTGATAAACCAGAAGTATAGGGGATCGCAACAGTTTTCGATAAGTAAGAGTGTCGAACCCAACGAGGAGCTAAAGGTAGAACAAATATTCCCTCAACTTCTATCGACCACCGATACAACTCTACGCACGCTTGACGTTCGCTTTACCTAAAACAAGTATGACACTAGAAGTACTTTGTAGATGTTGTTGGATAGGTTTGCAAGATAATAAAGAGCACGAAAATAAACTACTAGGGGCTGTTAAGGTAAAGAAGCAACGAAAGTAAATATAGCGAGTGTGAAAAAGTGGTGCTAGGAGTTGCGAAATTGTCCCTTAAGCAATTGACTACTTTACTAGACCGATAGCAAGTATTATGTGGGAGAGGCCACTGCTAGCATGTCATCCCTGACTTGGAATTCTATGCACTTATGATTGAAACTATTAGCAAGCATCCGCAACTACTAATGTTCATTAAGGTAAAACCCAACCATAGCATTAAGATATATTGGTCCCCCTTCAATCCCGTATGCATCAATTTCTATGCTAGGTTGAAGCTTCTGTCACTCTTGCCCTCCAATACATAGTCCTATCAACATACAAACTAACCCTAGGGTGTGATCCACGCGCGCAATCATATGATGGGCACCAAAGGACAACAACATAACCACAAGCAAATTAAATCAATCATAGCAATTCATCAACCACCGATAGGACAACGAAAATCTACTCAGACATCATAGGATGGAAACACATCATTGGATAATAATATGAAGCATAA
>NC_053028.1:437107898-437187660 GCF_003073215.2 Triticum urartu | reverse complement strand
TTTAGCTCATGCAACATGGTCTTGAAGCTCTTCACTTCTTGCACGCTGAGCTTGGCCATATTCTTCTTGAACTGAGCCTTTTCATGATCAATTTTCTGCTTCAGTTCAACAATGCGCTGGGCAATGGCAAGTTCTGAAGCAATTGCGCCTTGGAAGGCGACGCTGAGGCCAACAGGCAGCTGCAGATCTTCGAAGCTTATGTTCGGTGTGGCAAACCATTCATCGATGAAGTCGTGGATGATGGCGACATCAAAGAGAGGCAAATTGTTGAAGATCTCAGCTTCTTCTTTGCTCTTGATGAGCTGCTCTAGAGCGTCATCTCCAAGATCTTCATCACTCGATAGATCAATGGCTTCGCTGCGCAGAATGGCAGCAGCTGTGAGCTCTTTGCCGGTGTGTGGCTGAGGCACCTTGGCCTTCTGGGGCTTGGATACGCGGGATACGTCTTCAGACTGCACACTGTCTTCAGGAGGTGCAGTTGCCAATGGCTTCGCCCTTGAGATTTTTGATGAAGGGGCTGGCTTTGAAGCTTTTGGCTTCTTTAACTGCATTGGCTTCGGTACAGCAGGAGCTTCATCAGACTCAGAGTCCGCTGGAGGGTCATTCACGGCAGTCCCTTGGACTAAGATGCGGGTGATGAGGCCCTCAAGGTTTGCATACGGACTGATGATATTTGGTTCTGCGTAGCGTGTGCCATCTGCCCTTGGTGCAGAGGGTCCAGGGTTGAAGTCTAACCCCAACTTCTTCTTGTTCTGCTTCGCTGATTGTTGGGCAAACTGGAAGTTCTGCTTGAACAGATTGTCGTCACGACACCAGAGGAGTGACGATGGATGCGCATCATCAGGCTGTGGTCCTCAGACCATGCATGGGTAGAAGCCTTGAGCAATGGCTTCATCTTTGGTCCTGGGTATGAGATTCTTGTAAAGGACGTCCCCCCATGGTCTCTTGATGGCACTTTTCTCAGCATACTCCTGGGTGACGAAGCGGTATTTGAACCATTGTTCTGCCCAATAGCGTCGAATCCATTGGATTCGGGTCTTGCGCTGCCCATAATTCTCTTCTGGATCTGTTTTATACATTTCTGCCAGGTCTTCAGGCAGATCTTTGGAAGTTCCTTCACGTTGCTGTTTGCCCCTTTCCTTGCAGCTGCTTCTGAAGCCATAAACTTTAACTTGAAAGGCTTCAAAACTTTCAAAGGCTTCAAAGGCTTTCTTTTGCTGGACCAATAGGAACTGGCTTCAGGAGAGTTTATGCGTTGCTGTAGGAATTCTGCAAATGAATGCAGACTATGAGAACCGAAGGATTCTCCCACGGACATGTACCTGTGACAGCATTAAGGTGCGAGGGAAGGGGAAGAGGTCATATGCATTCTCAGAAGGTTTTGAAGATTAATCAGTTTAGAAGACATTGACCTCATCGTGCGAAGACATTCACTCATAGATAAAAAGTTGGTTCCAGATTTGTACGAACCCACAGATCAGTACAAGTGGGGAATCTAACTACTTCATGAAGCACAAGTGAATATTCTAGGCATGTTGTGAGATGCATATTGAGAGATCTAACTTGTGTGAAGATAAACTTCTTATGGTAGAAAGTGACAGAACCGTGAGATCAAAAGGGGCTGTAAAAAGAAGTTTTATTTACCACACTTGGAACTGCTAGACGGAAGTGGGAGATGATGCTTAATAGTTTAGTCCTCCGTGCCCTAACTTGGCGACGGAAGACACCTACGTCGACGGCGGAGAGGACGATGTCCGCGGTCGGCGTGAAGACGGTGTCGGAGAAGTTGTGGCAGCGAAGCGCTTCGTCGCCGGCGTCGTCGAGGGCTAGCGGTGGCGCTAGGGTTCGTGCGAGGGTGGAAGAAGGAGATAATGACCACGGTAAGTGTGAATTTATAGACACAAGGGCGGCACGTGCTATTACACAGGTGCCCCTGGCGATTCGCATCTGAGGAACGCGTGGCCAGTTTGCGGAAGTTTGGGGTTTGTTCCACGTCCCACGCACGCCTGGATTGTCGGGCGGTCGTTCCTGCTTCTCCGGATTTTATGTGGAGGAATGGGCATTTAAAGCGGACTTTATGGTTGTCTCTATATCTTCAGCTGACAAGGACGCAGTGAAGACATTCGACAGTTTCAATAGAATGCATATGACTTGGAGAGATAGACTTTGAGATAGAAAGCATAGAGAGATTAGGGTCCGATCACATTCACTTAGTTCAAAAGATTCAACTAAGAAGACATAGCTATAAGTGAATGCTGTAGAGGACAGAACACTAGCATATATATATATATATATATTTGTAGTCAACATAGTGAAGATAATCATGAAAATGTGTTGAGTTTCGAAGCCAAATCAACTGTGAAGACATTGCAAGGTAACGCCATGAGTGAAACACTTCAAAATAGAACGTTTGGTGGTGGCGTTACCCACCGTATAGGAAGTATTAGACCCAGACACGGCGCACAATTATCGTGGCGCTCCGAAGTCAAATTCCACATTAATGTATTCACACTTAGAATGTATATCTTCATTGATTTGAAGATATACTTCACTTCGTGTGTTGCACATCTAAGTCATCAATATGCATAAGGGTTAGGATGTGTGCCTGATCACAGGATATTTGAGGATTTCAGGATATTTAGCTCACACCATAACTTGCAAAACCTCTTCTCATCCAAGGGCTTGGTGAAGATATCTGCCAATTGTTCTTCAGTGTTGACGTGTATGATATCAATAATGTCTTCCTTCACAACATGATCTCTGAGAAAGTGATGACGAATTTCAATGTGCTTTGTCTTCGAGTGCTGAACTGGGTTGTTTGCAATCTTGATGGCGCTTTCGTTGTCGCAGTAAAGTGGCACTTGCTTCAGATGAATACCATAGTCCTTGAGTGTTTGCTTCATCCACAGAAGCTGAGCGCAGCAAGATCCAGTAGCAATGTATTCAGATTCAGCGGTGGAGAGAGATACACAGTTCTGCTTCTTTGAAGACCAACATACAAGTGATCGTCCCAGAAAGTGACATGCCTGATGTAGACTTGCGATCAACTTTGTCACCAGCATAATCAGCATCCGAAATCCAAACCAAATCAAACTCTGAGCCCTTTTGGATACCATAATCCTAGAGTTGGGGTGTGAGCCAAATATCGGAAGAATTCGCTTCAGCTAAGTGATGCGACTCCTTTGGTGCCGCTTGAAATCGAGCACACATGCAACACTTAAGCATAAATATCTGGCCTAGATGCACATAAATAAGCAAAGAACCAATCATGGAGCGGTATACCTTTTGGTCGAACTCTTTACCATTGTCGTCAGGACCCAGATGATGTCTTGGCTGGCATTGGTGTTGTGAAGCCTTTGCAGTCTTGCATACCGAACTTCTTCAGGCAATCTTTGGGATACTTCTCTTGAGATATGAAGATGCATTGCGTTGTTGTCGTATTTGAAGACCAAGGAAGAACTTCAGCTCCCCATCATGGACATCTGATATTGCTCTTGCATCATATATCCAAACTCTTCACTGTACTTCTGATTGGTGCAGCCGAAGATAATGTCAACCACATATATTTGGCACACAAACAGTTCACCATCATATGTCTTCGTGAAAAGAGTGGGATCCAGGGAACCAGGTATGAAGCCTTTGCTCTTCAGGAAGAATTTGAGTGTGTCATACCAGGCCCTAGGGGCTTGTTTGAGGCCATACAGTGCCTTGTTGAGCTTGTATACCATGTCAGGATGTTTTGGATTTTCAAAGCCAGGCGGTTGTGCAACATACACTTCTTCTTCAATCTTGCCATTGAGAAAGGCACTTTTCACATCCATTTGATATAGAAGTATGTTATGATGATTTGCATAAGCCAGCAGAATGCGTATGGCTTCAAGCCTAGCCACGGGAGCAAATGTTTCATCGAAGTCAATGCCTTCCACTTGAGTATATCCTTGAGCAACGAGACAAGCTTTGTTTCTGACAACTTGACCATGCTCATCTTGTTTGTTGCGGTATATCCATTTGGTGCCTATTATGTTGTGCTTCCATGGATCAGGACGCTTAACCAGTTCCCATACATTATTCAGCTCAAACTGTTGAAGCTCTTCTTGCATAGCTTGAATCCATTCAGGTTCCATGAAGGCTTCTTCAACTTTCTTGGGTTCTGATATTGAGACGAATGCGAAGTGCCCACAGAAATTTGCTAGCTGAGTTGCCCTTGAACGAGTGAGTGGACCAGGTGCATTGATGCTGTCAATTATTCTGTCAATCTGCACTTCATTGGCAACACGAAGATGTACAGGGTGAAGACTTTGCTCTTGCTGATCTGTGTTGTTGTTGGGAGGAATGTCTTCAGGCTGAGCATTGTCTTCATGTTGATCAGGTGCTGAGATGATAAGTTCTTCTTCAGGATGAGCTTCAGAAGGTATAATCTCTCTAGTTCCCATTAGCTTGATTGATTCACTAGCTGGAATCTCATCTAGCACATTTGGCAGTTGCTCTCTTTGTGAAACATTTGTCTCATCGAACCGCACATCCACTGTTTCAACCACTTTGTAATGAAAGAGATTGAAGACTCTGTAGGAGTGTGAATCCTTTCCATATCCAAGCATAAAGCCCTCATGTGCTTTTGGTGCAAACTTTGAGGTGTGGTGTGGGTCCTTGATCCAGCACCTTGCGCCAAATACTCTGAAGTAACTGACATTTGGCTTCTTGCCAGTTAGGAGTTCATAAGATGTCTTGTTCAGAAGCTTGTGAAGATAAACACGATTGATTGTATGGCATGCAGTGTCAATGGTTTCAGTCCAGAATTTTCTTGGGGTCTTGTATTCATCTAGCATTGTTCTGGCCATCTCAATGAGTGTTCTGTTCTTGCGTTCGACGACGCCATTCTGCTGTGGCGTGTACGGAGCTGAGAATTCATGTGTGATGCCCAAGGTATCAAGATATGTATCAAGGCCAGTGTTCTTGAATTCAGTGCCATTGTCACTTCTGATGTGTTTTATCTTGGCGCCAAAATTGTTCATAGCACGATTGGCGAAGCGTCTGAAGACATCCTGCACTTCAGTCTCGTAAAGGATTATGTGCACCCAAGTATATCTAGAGTAATCATCAACAATGACGAAGCCATAGAGGTAGGCAGTAGTGGTAAAAGTTGAGTAGTGAGTGGGGCCAAAAAGATCCATGTGGAGCAGTTCGAAGGGTTGAGTAGTAGTCATGATTGTCTTCGAAGGATGTTTTGCCCTTGTCATCTTCCCTGCTTCACAGGCACCGCATAAGTGATCTTTCTTGAACTTGACGCCCTCGATGCCTATGACATGCTTCTTCTTCGCAAGGGTGTGGAGGTTCCTCATGCCAGCATGCCCAAGCCTCCGATGCCAAAGCCAGCATTCTGAAGCTTTTGCAAGAAGACATACTGCAAGTTGTGGCCCTGCTGAGAAATCTACCACGTACAGATCATATTTTCGATACCCTTCAAACACTAGAGACTTGTCAGATTCCATTAGTACTAGGCAACGATATTTTCCAAACATTACGATCATGTTCAAATTGCAAAGCATTGAGACAGACATTAAGTTGAAGCCAAGGGATTCAACAAGCATGACTTTATCCATGTGTTGATCCTTTGAGATTCCAACTCTACCTAGACCCAATACCTTACTTTTACCAGTGTCAGCAAATGTGATGTGGCTCTTGTCGGATGGACGTAAGGTTGAGTCCATAAGAAGGCTTCTTTTACCAGTCATGTGATTTGTACACCCACTGTCAATAATCCATTCTGAAGACTTTGAAGACGCTGGTGTCGTACCCTACAGTGCAGTTAGGGGGATAGGCTTCACGAAGAGAATTGTGAAGCAAAAACATTTGACGAACCAGTGGGTTATGAAAACTTAGATCCATATTAGGACTAATAGGGAGAGTAGCATGCGATTCAGGAATGAAGTACATAATGATGCCATTCGGGCATTTTATCTTGCGCCCTACAAGATTTTTAAGGTCCCCAGCAATAGCGTCAGAAGATTTCGGTTTTCTGCTGGAGACCTTTCCCTGCAAAAGAGAGTTAAGCCTTCTTAACCACCCACATCTTCAAGGGTGGCTTAGAAGCAATAAGTCTAAGTGCAGCATCTGATAATTTTGGCTTTGAAGCCTTAGCAAACAGTCTTGCAGGTGGACAATAGTACTCATAAGAATAAGCAGAATAATTTTTGGTCATATGAACATGACGGTTTGATGAACCGCTCTCATATTCATATGCCTGAGTATGGTTCCCCTACAAAACATTTGCGTTAGTGCGACTCAGGTGAGTCCTTTGTTTGTATGAAGCCTTTGGACCGTATGATGCCTTTGGTCTGAGGTTTGTCTTCTTCATGTGAGGTGTCATGAAGACATTCACAGGAAGAATTTCCAGACACGTTTTCGGAACCCAGATCTTCTTCATAGGCGGTCCATTCCTGCAGTTAGTACCAATGTACCTGGCAAACACTTCACCATTCTGATTCTTAAACAGTTTATAGTTTGCATCAAAGGATTCATCAATAATAATGGGGTTAGCACATGTGAAGCCAGATAAATTGGATGGATCTGCTGAAGGTTCCTTTGCAGCAACCCATGTGGTTTTGGGGTACTGCTCAGGTTTCCAGTAAGAGCCATCTGCATTTATTTTCCTTACGAACCCAACACCCTCTTTCCTAGGGTTTCGGTTCAGAATCTGCTTCTTGAGGACATCACATAATGTCTGATGTCCTTTAAGACTTTTGTACATCCCTATTTCAAGCAATGTCTTCATCCTAGCATTCTCATCAGCAATAGCAGTGGTATCCTCAGCAGAGGGGTTAGTTACCACATTAACAGTTGAAGATATTGCAACAGCAGTAGCAGTGGAACATTCAGCAACAGAAGTAGCATTATCACGCTCAATGCATTTAAAACATGGTGGTTCAAATCCTTCCTGAGCGGAACTGATCTGTTCGGCGCGAAGTGACTCGTTTTCCTTTTGAAGATCTTCATGAGCCGCTCTCAATTTCTCAAGTTCTTGCTTCCTTTGAAGATAATCATAGGAAAGCTTTTCATGAGTTGTTGAGAGAGTATCAAGACGATCTTCAAGTTCCTGATACTTAACGTGAAGATTTTTTATGTCATCAATTAAGGATTCAGATCGAGTCATTTCAGCACCCAACAGATCATCGGTTCTGTCTAACAGTTTTTGAATATGTTCCATAGCTTTCTGTTGTTCAGTTGCAATTTTAGCAAGTGTTTTGTAGCTTGGTTTTGAACCACAGTCAGAGTCATCGTCACTAGATGTTTGATAGCGAGTAGTGCGTGTGTTTACCTTGGCACCGCGTGCCATGAAGCAGTAGGTAGGAGTGGAGTCGTTCTTGTCATTTGCATCGGTGTCGGTGATGAAGTCATTGTCTTCAGTGTTGAATATGGACTTGGCGACGTATGCTGTAGCCAGACTCGCAATGCCAGAATCAGACTCCTCCTCAGACTCCACCTCTGCCTCCTTAGAAGCGGACTCCTCCTCTGAATCCATTTCCTTGCCTACAAACGCACGTGCCTTGCCAGATGAGCTCTTCTTGTGTGATGAAGACTTTGAGGAAGACTTGGAAGAAGACTTTGAGTATTTCTTCTTCTTTTTGTTGTCAGAATCATATTCCTTGCTCTTCTTCTTCCTTCTTTTCTCATTGTCCCACTGTGGACACTCAGAGATGAAGTGTCCAGTTTTCTTGCACGTGTGACATGTTTTCTTCTTGTAGTCATGAGCAGAAGCTTCATCATTCCTTGTGCTTGATCGTGAAGATTTTCTGAAGCCTTTCTTCTTGGTGAATTTTTGGAACTTCTTCACTAGCATTGCAAGTTCCCTTCCAATGTCTTCAAGATCATCAGAACTGCTGTCAGATTCTTCTTCAGATGAGGAAACAGCTTTTGCCTTCAAGGCACGAGTTCGCCCATAGTTTGGACCGTAGATATCTCTTTTCTCAGAAAGCTGAAACTCATGTGTGTTGAGCCTCTCAAGTATGTCAGACGGATCGAGTGTCTTGAAATCAGGACGTTCTTGAATCATCAGGGCTAGGATGTCAAACGAACTATCAAGTGATCTCAGCAGTGTCTTGACGATTTCATGTTTGGTGATCTCAGTGGCGCCGAGGGCTTGAAGCTCATTTGTGATGTTAGTGAGCCGGTCAAATGTGTGCTGGACATTCTCATTGTCATTTCGCTTGAAGAGGTTGAAGAGGTTGCGAAGAACACTGATTCTCTGATCTCTCTGGGTTGAGATGCCTTCATTGACCTTGGACAGCCAGTCCCAGACAAGCTTGGATGTCTTCAAGGCACTCACACGGCCATACTGTCCTTTTGTCAAATGACCACAGATGATATTTTTTGCAGTAGAGTCTAGTTGAGTGAACTTCTTGACATCAGCAGCAGTGACACCTTCTCCAGCCTTGGGAACGCCGTTCTCGATGACATACCATAGGTCGACGTCAATGGCTTCAAGATGCATGCGCATCTTATTCTTCCAGTAGGGATATTCAGTTCCATCGAAGACGGGGCACGCAGCGGAGACTTTGATTATCCCTGCAGTCGACATAGCTAAAACTCCAGGTGGTTAAACCGAATCACACAAAACAAGGGAGCACCTTGCTCTGATACCAATTGAAAGTGCGTTATATCGACTAGAGGGGGGGTGAATAGGCGATTTTTATGAAAGTCTTCAAAACATGGGAGTTATGAAGACAAACTGTGAAGAGTTTGCCTATTACTATGTAGCGGAAGTTAGATTACACTAGGCAAGCCATGGTCAAGTATTCAATAGAGTGAAAGCACAAGGACAAACAGCTGCAGTGTAATAAGGATCAGGTAGGAAGAAGTTATGAAGCCAAACAGATCATACATTCATGTTGTGAAGACAACAGATTGAGCAAGCATGCAATGGCTTCACAATGAGTACCAGTAAGAAAAAGGGAAGTGAAGATGAAACCAGTGACTCGTTGAAGACAATGATGTGTTGGACCAGTTCCAGTTGCTGTGACAACTGTACGTCTGGTTGGAGCGGCTAGGTATTTAAACCTTAGGACACACAGTCCCGGACACCCAGTCCTGAACACGCAGCTCAGGACACCAAGTCCTCACCGTATTCTCCTTGAGCTAAGGTCACATAGTCCTCGCCCAATCACTCTGGTAAGTCTTCAAGGTAGACTCCCAAACCTTCACAGACTTCTTTCACTGGCAATCCACAATGTCTCTTGGATGCTCTGAACGCGACGCCTAACCGTCTGGAGGATTCACAGTCCTCAAGTGTAATAAGTCTTCAGATCACACAGACAAGAAGACTTAAGTGATGCCCAATGTTCTCTGGCTCTGGGTGGTTAGGGCTTTTTCCTCGCTAGGAATTTTCTCTCAAAGGCTTCAAGGTGGGTTGCTCTCAAACGACAAAAGCCGTGCACTGAAATCTGAGCAGCCAACCGTTTATGGTTGTAGGGGGTGGGCTATTTATAGCCACTTGGCAACCCGACCTGATTTGTCCGAAATGACCCTGGGTCACTAAGGAACTGACACGTGTCTCAACGGTCAGATTTCAAACTCTCATGGCAACTTTACTTGGGCTACAAGCAAAGCTGACTTGTCCGGGACTCTGGACAAGATTCGCTCACATTGTCTTCACTCGAAGACATAGGTTTTTGGTTTAGGCATCACTTCAGTCATTCTGACTGGTTCTCCTGGACCCCACTTAACAGTGCGGTGGTTCCTATGACTCAACACAAAAGAAAAAGAACTCCGAAAGATCTAAGTCTTCGAGCTCCATAGGCTTCATAACGTGTCTTCTTTTGTCATAGTCTTCAATGTGAATATCTTCATATACCACCTTTGGCTTCAATGTCTTCATACATTTTTAGGGGTCATCTCTGGTAGTAAAACCGAATCAATGAGGGACTTCTACCTGTGTTATCCTGCAATTCTCACAAACACATTAGTCCCTCAACTAGGTTTGTCGTCAATACTCCAAAACCAACTAGGGGTGGCACTAGATGCACTTACAATTACTGCCGGTTTACAGTGCCATATGGAGTAAGGGGTAATATCCCAAAACTTTGAGCACATCGCTCTAAGTACATAAAATCATCATACACTAGCGACTTAAAGTCCAAGACCAGGCTGGGTTAATAAACGTCGGATAGATTCATATATGGACCATAAGGCAACATAGCCCTCGTCAGTTTTCAACCATGTATTAACATGTCACAAGAGATGAATATCAAAAAATGTTCAAATCAACAGCAAATCAAAAAACAAGGCTTCCACAGGCTGCCAAGCCTTCAAATCAAGTGATTTTCAAGAGCCGCACATCCACTGAGTTAAACCTTCGTTCAACCTTGTAAGCCGGGCCTCACATGACCAATCGCCGTTTTAACTTTGACAAATTCAGGGTCTGTATAAGATTGACTGTCAAGAGTACGGCGAGTCATTTCAGGATTATCTGGGCGAAGTGGCAGACTTAAAAAGGAAAGATAACCTGGATTTTAAGGTGAATACACCTGGCTTCCAAGCCTACTACAAGGGTTAACAAAGCTCTTTCCCATTTAACAAAGAGCCCCCAAGTAATATTTCATTCCACGCATACAACCCAGATCAAATAGGGTAGTCACAGCTATGCTCAGTGAGCAGGAAGCCCCCAAGTATTTTGTAATCATGGCGTACAAGCCGGATCAAGAGGGTAGTCACAACAATGCTCAGTGAGCAGGAAGCCCCCAAGTGATCAATAATATGATAAGCCAATAAGGCAGGATAACCCATGTTTGAACCGCGCATCATGGCAGCAAGTTCTCTTTGGCAACCTTTAATTTTTCTGAGAACTCTAACTTGTGAGAGATGGATTCTTTGGAACCGGAATTTTAAAACCGGATATTGAGAGACAGATTTCCCTTGAGCCGGATTTTAAATCGGATATTGAAAGCTTCAAAGCTTTGCGAGGAAACATATTTCCCTTGAGCCAGATTTTAAACCGGAGTTCTTCATTTTGAGCCGGAAATTTTCTGACGGCCTTCAAATTTTCATCAATATGGTAGTAGCCTCCGGGACTGGGTTAATTTTCCCTCCAATGACCCAAAGTTTTTGAATTCACTAAAACAGGCCAATTTTGCCGAGTCATGTCATTGTAGCCCCCGGGTCTTAAGACAACCCGAGGAGTTGTTTTAAGAATCTCCATATTTGACCATGATATAAACCGGTATGAGTCATTCAACAACTCAATGATATAACAGTCCTTGACATATTAGGCCAGAAATTATCCACCGCGGAGTTGATGATCACCACGGTGAAGCTGAAATCAATTACGACCGAGTCGGCCGTGAGAGCAAATAGATGAACCGGCCGCGGTGTTGTAAGCCAGCGCGAACGATCGAGGCAATTGCAGGCGCGGTAAGCCGCACGGACGGGCGAATCAACCACGTCATATTGATGTAAATTGGGCCATGAAAATGGCAGTTTGCACATATCATCGAGCATCATGGCATGGTCAAATGCTAGCGCATCATAATGGTGGTGCGAGCTATACATCCATGACACGACCATCGCTCTTGCAATGAATAATTATCCTGCATAAACAATATTGCAGATCAAGACAAAGAAAAACTGTTCTCCGACAAGAAACAACATGCGGTAATAAAACAAACATGGATGAATATCACATGATATATCTTAACGCCTGATGACTTTCGCGTGCTTCCATAAACAGTGAGCCCTTGTCCTGTTTTACTCAGACAAAAGACGACCCGTGCGTACTTCCGCCGGAATGTCTCTTAGATGCAACACAACAAGCTTGTATCTAGCAGCTCGAGTCCAAAGAGCAGGTTGATTCAGATCGGGCAAGAACTCCATAACACAAGTGCTCAGGCCTGTTTGGCGACGGTAGAAGCGGGCGGCTCGAGGTGGAGACGAGGCCGGTGAAGCACAGGCGGCTCGAGGTAAGGGCGAGTCCAGTGATACGTAGGCGGCTTGCAGCCGGCGGCTCTCACCACGGCGTGGGGTGGCTCAGGGCCTCGTCGGCGGATAAACGGAGCAGCTCCAAGGCGGGGCGGCTCACCCACGGCGTATCATCTGTGGACAAGGCCCTCGTCGAGCTCGGAAGAACCCGGACGGGGCGAATTGCTAGAGGAGTTGGCGGGCCGACAACAGCAGCTCATCGGCGGAGACCAGCAAGCCCGAGGGCGAGGTCGACTTGGTGGCATGACGCAGCTCGGTGACTTGGAGGCAAGCCCCTGGTCATAGTGGCGGCAGCTCCAGCAGGGGCGGCTCAGGCAGAGTCGGTTTGATGCCGGCTTGAGGCGCGGCGGCGCAGGTGAGGCGCGGGCTGCGAGGGCGGCTCAAAGCGAGGCCAAGCAGTGGTTGCGGCGCGAGGCGAGCCATGGCGCAGAGGCGGGGCGATTCGAGCGAGGAAGAAGTCAGCCCGGCGGCCTATGGCACGACCAGCAAGGGTAACTCTCTGCAGAGGCTCAACGGGACGGCAACTCACAGGGTGAGGCAGCACGAGGCCGAGATGACGGTGGGCGACGCGAGTCCTGGTTCGAGGCCGCTGCAGCTCAGAGTAGAGGCGGATACCGGCCACCAAGATGGCGGCGGGGCACCGGCAAAGGGAGGCCGGCCATACGGCGGCCGCAGGGGCGGTCCGGTCCGCTCGAGTCAAGGCGGCGGCCCTTGGCACAGCCGTGGCCGCAGCGTCTTGAGGCGGCTGCGGCGGCTCAACGGGGTCCATCTCATGGCGGCTTGGAACAAGCCAAACAGAGGAGCAGCCCATAGGCAGCCCACGGTAGGGGCGGCTCACAGCAGCAAGATGAGGCCACAGCCACGACGGGTCAAAAGGCCGGTGAAGCAGCGGAGGCAAGTCCGCGGCGAGGTGAGGGCGGTTCATAGCAGGTAGAGTAGGCTTGTGTCACGGCTCACTCGAGGCGACTCAGGTCAGCAGTCGTTTCAGCAGGAGGTGGTGATGGCACAACGGGCGGCTCAGCGGAAGAACAACGCGAGGCCATGGCGGCTTGGAAGTGGACAGCGAGGCGGCCGGCTCGGAAGCGAAGTTGGGTGATCCGATTGAACTTGTGAAACCGCAGCGGAGGACTCCGAGTCCGTGCTCACCACCAATGCAAGGTCGAAAAACGGCTCGGAAACGTCATTCGCTCATCACCGAATCGTCCTCCGAGTCATCGTTGGTTTGACTTTTCCTTCTCGTCCTGATGGATCAATGGATGGATCACTTTTTCTTTTCCTTGATAGGCACGAGCTAGACCCATGTAGTATCTTTTCCTTACATATTTCTTTGAATAAATCTCTTGGTAGATTCCTTGTATGCGTGTAGCAACCAGAATTGACAACAGAAAACCCGATTTGGCGTCAGGTAATGGTCTTCAGCGAGTTTCTGTTGATCCTAGCAAAAACGCATAGGCCAGGAACGATGGTGATGTCAAGTCCCCGGGCCGTACGGAAATAACCTCTACATGATTTTTTAACTAAACATACGCGAACGCTGTTCCGCCGCCTCAGGGCGTTCCTCGGCAGTCGGTTTCGCCGACATGCTATTGTTTGAAAAATCGATCTAGGTTTCGATTGGATCGCGTGCCGATCGTGTCAACTCAACAATTTTGCAGCGATGCACCCGACGTAACCTTAATCTCTTGAACTTTTCTTTGTCCAATTGATCGTGAGCTTCTCGATTCCTAAGAGAGATCTTTCCAAGAACTCAACACCATCGTGCGCAGATCCCATGGTGGGTGTCAAATGACGTGCAATTGTCACGGCAGATGTCTTTCGTGTCAGGACTTAGTTGTGAGGCCAACGCATCCATTTAGTAGCTTGAAGGGGTTGGCCAGAATTGAGAGACGCAAGGTTTTACCCAGGTTCGGCCCCTTACGGTGGAGGTAAAAGCCTACATCCTGCTTCATTCATATTGATGATGATGAACATGATTACAAGGTGCTCTATCTCGAGAGCTATAGACTTGTTTGTCTAACCCTAATGTGTCCAACTCGTGGAACCTCCCCTTCTTGGGGTGCCCTGTCCCTCCTTATATAAGTTGGAGGGGCGGGTTACATGTGGTGTCCTAGTAGGAAAAGGACTACCCTATTACCAGTGGAATCTTAGTCTTGCTCCCTTTGTAAGACAATATTCCTTATGCCTTAAACCGGCCCACCATAACATGAGTCAGCCTTCCATGAGCTGCCTTCTAGGCCACTGGGTCTTGTCACTCCTCTGACCCGCCTGCCGGGTCATCAATGAACCACCAACTCTGGGCGGGTTACTAGTAAGTCGTCGGGTCAGGGCAGGTCACGAGTGAGTCGCCAAGTCCGGCCGGGTCATACATCCGGCCGGGTTACACCACGGGGTATATCCCCGACACCGTCTGATATTGATTTTCTATGATGTACAAAACATGGAAAAATAGGAACTGACACTTGACACTATGTCAATAGGTTAGTACCAAAAATGATATAAAATAACTATAAAATGATTATAAAACATTCAAGATTGATAATATAACAACATGGAACTATCAAAAATTGTAGATACGTTGGAGACGTATCAGGGAACAGTTATGGGCACTCAACGTTGTTTTATCAGTAGAGGCCTTCTTGACGTCAGTGACTGAGCGGCGCGCACCGGGTTGGACCGTATAACGCAACTTCCTTTGTAATGGAGGTTGCTAGGTCTGCTCACCGGTCGCGTACACAACATGCAGGTGTGCAAT
The DNA here is from genome assembly GCF_003073215.2 of Triticum urartu. NCBI lineage: Eukaryota > Viridiplantae > Streptophyta > Magnoliopsida > Poales > Poaceae > Triticum > Triticum urartu. The sequence continues at coordinate 437,172,941 of NC_053028.1, read as the reverse complement.
GGGCGATGGGCCCAGACCCCTGCACGCATAGGATTTAGACCGGCATGCTGATCTCTCTGTTGTGCCTAGGTGGAGCTGCGACGTGTTGATCTTCCGAGGCCGGGCATGACCCAGGAAAGTGTGTCCGGTCAGAGGGATCGAGTGTGTTGGGTTATGTGGTGCACCCCTGCAGGGAAGTTTATCTATTTGAATAGCCGTGTCCCTCGGTAAAAGGACGACCCGGAGTTTTACCTCGACCTTATGACAACTAGAATCGGATACTTAATAAAACAGACCCTTCCAAGTGCCAGATACAACCCGGTGATCACTCTCTCACAGGGCGACGAGGAGAGGATCGCCGGGTAGGATTATGCTAGACGATGATACTTGGTGAACTTAGCTGTTGGGGAACGTAGTAATTTCAAAAAAGTTCCTACACACACGCAAGATCATGGTGATGCATAGCAACAAGAGGGGAGAGTGTTATCCATGTACCCTCATAGACCGAAAGTGGAAGCGTTAGCACAACGCGGTTGATGTAGTCGTACGTCTTCACGATCCGACCGATCAAGTACCGAACGCACGGCACCTCCGAGTTCAACACACATTTAGCCCGATGACGTCCCTCGAACTCCGATCCAGCCGAGTGTTGAGGGAGAGTTTCGTCAGCACGACGACGTGGTGACGATGATGATGTTCTACCGACGCAGGGCTTCGCCTAAGCACCGCTACAGTATTATCGAGGTGGACTATGGTGGAGGGGGGCACCGCACACAGCTAAAAGATCAACATATCAATTGTTGTGTCTATGGGGTGCCCCCTAGCCACATATATAAAGGAGTGGAGGAGGGGAGGGGCCGGCCCTCTCTATGGCGCGCCCTAGGGGAGTCCTACTCCCACCGGGAGTAGGATTCCTCCTTCCCTAGTAGAACTAGGAGCCCTTCCAAGTAGTAGGAGTAGGAGAGAAGGAAAGGGAAAAGAGAAGAGAAGGAAGGAGGGGGCGCAGCCCTTCCGCCTAGTCCACTTCGGACTAGGCCTGGGGGGGCGCGGCCTGCCTCTCTCTCTCTCTCTCTCTCTCTCTTTCCTCTAAATCCCAATAAGGCCCATACACTCCCTGCGAATTCCCGTAACTCCCCGATACTCCGATAAATACCCGAATCACTCGGAACCTTTCCGATGTCTGAATATAGTCGTCCAATATATCGATCTTTACGTCTCGACCATTTCGAGACTCCTCGTTATGTCCCCGATCTCATACGGGACTCCCAACTACCTTCGGTACATCAAAACACATAAACTCATAATATAACCGTCATCAAACTTTAAGCGTGCGAACCCTACGGGTTTGAGAACTATGTAGACATGACCGAGACACGTCTTCGGTCAATAACCAATAGAGGAACCTGGATGCTCATATTGGCTCGTACATATTCTACGAAGATCTTTATCGGTCAAACCGCATAACAACATACATTGTTCCCTTTGTCATCAGTATGTTACTTGCCCAAGATTCGATTGTTGATATCTCAATACCTAGTTCAATCTCGTTACCGGCAAGTCTCTTTACTCGTTCCATAATACATCATCCCGCAACTAACTCATTAGTTGCAATGCTTGCAAGGCTTAAGTGATGTGCATTACCGAGTGGGCCCAGAGACACCTCTCCGACAATCAGAGTGGCAAATCCTAATCTCGAAATACGCCAACCCAACAAGTACCTTTGGAGACACCTATAGAGCACCTTTATAATCACCCAGTTACGTTGCGACGTTTGGTAGCACACAAAGTGTTCCTTCGGTAAACGGGAGTTGCATAATCTCATAGTCATAGGAACATGTATAAGTCATGAAGAAAGCAATAGCAACAAACTAAACGATCAAGTTCTAAGCTAACGGAATGGGTCAAGTCAATCACATCATTCTCCTAATGACGTGATCCCGTTAATCAAATGACAACTCTTTGTCTATGGCTAGGAAACATAACCATCTTTGATCAACGAGCTAGTCAAGTAGAGGCATACTAGTGACACTCTGTTTGTCTATGTATTCACACATGTATCATGTTTCTGGTTAATACAATTCTAGCATGAATAATAAACATTTATCATGATATAAGGAAATAAATAATAACTTTATTATTGCCTCTAGGGCATATTTCCTTCAGTCTCCCACTTGCACTAGAGTCAATAATCTAGTTCACATCGCCATGTGATTTAACACCAATAGTTCACATCACCATGTGATTAACACGCATAGTTCACATCGTCATGTGACCAATACCCTAAGTGTTTACTAGAGTCAACAATCTAGTTCACATCGCTATGTGATTAACACCCAAAGAGTACTAAGGTGTGATCCTGTTTTGCTTGTGAGAGAAGTTTAGTCTACGGGTCTGCCACATTCAGATCCGTATGTATTTTGCAAATTTCTATGTCAACAATGCTCTGCATGGAGCTACTCTAGCTAATTGCTCCCACTTTCAAAATGTATCCAGATTGAGACTTAGAGTCATCTGGATTAGTGTCAAAATTTGCATCGACGTAACCCTTTACGACGAACCTTTTGTCACCTCCATAATCGAGAAACATATCCTTATTCCACTAAGGATAATTTTGACCGCTGTCCAGTGATCTACTCCTAGATCACTATTGTACTCCCTTGCTAAAAAAACAGTGTAGGGTATACAATAGATCTGGTACACAGCATGGCATACTTTATAGAACCTATGGATGAGGCATAGGGAATGACTTTCATTCTCTTTCTATCTTCTGCCATGGTCGGGCTTTGAGTCTTACTCAATTTCACACCTTGTAACACAGGCAAGAACTCTTTCTTTGACTGTTCCATTTTGAACTACTTCAAAATCTTGTCAAGGTATGTACTCATTGAAAAAACGTATCAAGCGTCTTGATCTATCTCTATAGATCTAGATGCTCAATATGTAAGCAGCTTCACCGAGGTCTTTCTTTGAAAAACTCCTTTCAAACACTCTTTTATGCTTTGCAGAATAATTCTACATTATTTCCGATCAACAATATGTCGTTTACATATACTTATCAGAAAAGTTGTAGTGCTCCCACTCACTTTCTTGTAAATACAGGCTTCACCGCAAGTCTATATAAAACTATATGCTTTGATCAACTTATCAAAGCGTATATTCCAACTCCGAGATGCTTGCACCAGTCCATAGATGGATCGCTGGAGCTTGCATATTTTGTTAGCACCTTTAGGATTGACAAAACCTTATGGTTGCATCATATACAACTCTTCTTTAATAAATCCATTAAGGAATGCAGTTTTGTTTATCCATTTGCTAACATGATTTGGACAGACTTAAGCATCACTACGAGTGAGAAAATCTCATCATAGTCAACACCTTGAACTTTGTTAAAAACCTTTTTCGACAAGTCTAGCTTTGTAGATAGTAACACTACTATCAGCGTCCGTCTTCCTCTTGCAGATCCATTTATTTTCTACGGCTTGCCGATCATCGGGCAAGTCAACCAAAGTCCACACTTTGTTCTCATACATGCATCCCATCTCAGATTTCATGTCCTCAAGCCATTTCACGGAATCTGGTGTCACACCCTAGCTGGTTCATGCATTAGAGTGTTGCATCATGTCTACTTTTACAGAAACTTGAAATGGGGATGACAGAACCCCCAGCACCCCCCCTGGAAACAACTAGGGTCTACTAAAATTATTTTCAATGAACCCAAAATGCCCTTCACAAAATGTTCATCATTTCTGGATTGGGTTAAAACCCCTGGCAAAAATGGTGCACTCTTTTCTAGGACATTCTGGATTCTTTGAATTAAATCATAAGTATTTGAATTTGGGCATTTAAATGCTATAAAATATTTTAAATGCCCAAATAATTCTGGATTTAAGTGAGGGCTGTTAGGGATAATCCCAACAGAGCCCACAATTATTTTCAGGATTTTAGCAAGTGCCTAAGTATTTTTAATAAAGCCCTAAAGTTACAGAAAAATAGAAAAAGAAAACAAACAGGAAAGAGAGGAAGAGAAAGCTTACCTGGCGCCACCCAGCAGGCCCACCTGCCGGCCCAGCCCAGCCAACGCTCCAGCGAGCTGCTTAGCTTGGCCGAGCAGGCAGGCAGCTGCTCGACGCCGGCACCAGCGCGTGCCACGCAGCTGCCCGCCGCCCTGCTTCCTCCCCTCGCCGCTCTGCTGGCCTGGACGACCTCCACGTCGCGCACCGAACCCCCTGGACACGTCCATTCCCCCCTGCCGCTCTCCCTCGCTCCCCTCCGCCATGGCCGACGCAGCCGCTGCCTTTCTGCTGCCGTAACCATGCCCAGCTTCGTCAACGCGCCGCTCCACCATGTCCGAAGCTCTGCCACTCCCTCCTCGACCGTCCCACCGAGCCACGCCCCACCGGAGGCCCCCGAGCGTCTTCACCGAGCTCGTCTTCAACCTCCTGCCGGCCAGATCGCCTCCACCGTCCCGCTTTCTCCGGCTCGTCTCTGACCTCGCCGTCAACTCCGTCGCAACCACCGTGAGCTTAGCCACCTCCCTATCCTCTCCGCTCTCCTTCTCGTGCACCACAGCGAGCACACGGAGTTCGCCCGCACGCGCCGCCGCAGAGCTCGTCGTCGACGAGGCCCGGCCATGCCACGGCCACGCCACTTAGTCCACTAACTTCACCACATCCCCAGGAGCACAACGCACCACGCCCGTGCCTCGCCTTGCCTCCTAGCGACGGGTCCGAGCTCACCCGAGCTCCGGCCGCCGCCAAACTCATCGTCGTGCCGTTTTCGGCGACCCCGAGCCCAACCACCTGCACCAACCGCCGCGGCTCGCTCCCAGCTATCCATAGAGCCCAACGGCGCCCCGAACGGTGCCCTATAGGTGAAACCCGCACCTGCACCGCCGCGTTTGGCCTCGCCGGTGGCTAAACACCGGCGAGTTGACCCTGCTGACCCCGTTTGACCACGGGTGGGCCCAGTTTGACCCCCTGGGTCAATGACAGGTAGGGCCCAACCCTGCTGACTAATTAGGATTAGTATTAACTAATATCTAGTTAAACTAATCACACTGACATGCGGGACCCACTGTCAGGTTTGACCTGGACCGTCCCGTTGACCACTGACGTCACCCTGACGCACTTCTGACGCAATAACTAATTTCTGGATTTATTTTTATACAGAAAATTCCAGAAATTGTTGCAAACTTCAAAAATTCATAGAAATTATTCTATAACTCCAAATGCAAAGATTTATATATGAATTTTGATCAGAAAAATTCAATCTATCCATTGATAATGGTTTAATGAATGACAAAACAAGTTAACCTTGCTGTTTAAGCAAAATAAGATAATGCACTAAAATGGCTATGTTAAATGAACTAACATTTGAATCTTTGATTCAAATGAGTTCATTCCTTTTTGTTTTAGCTTACATTAGGCCAAGACACATTCATATTGCCATGTCATAGCATGCATCATATTGTTGCATATCGTCATGTGTTGATTATGTTCAGTGTGTTTTTCGTGGCAGGTTATGTCTCCGAGGATAACCTCGAATATCCGTCTGAAGGGCAGTACCCTACTACCACTACATCAGGCAAGCAACCCATTGATCATTTCGATACAAACCCATGTTCTCGCTTCTGCTCTTGTTTACTGCATTAAGACAACGCGATTCAAACTACTGTGTGTTGCGGTAGTTGAACCCACTTCCTTTGCATGACCTGTCATTGCCACAGTAACTAGATGAAACCCACTAGCATGTGTAGGAGTTGATTGAGCCATATTTGTGTTCCTACCATGCTATCCCTGCTATTCTTAGAGTTGTGTCAGGTCTGGTTCATCTGGGTGATGGGCTAGAGTGAAATGATTATGTCGGTAATGTGAGGGATGTGTTGAACAGGTTTTGGTAAAGGTATCGATGAGAGGCCATGTAGGAGTACATGGTGGGTTGTTTCATTGAGGTCATCCATAAGAACTGAGATCTGTATGCGTGATTTAAGATTCAGCTACTACCACACATTGGGCCCCTAAATATGACCCCGCTCGACTTACTGACCCCTCTCGTCCTCTGTACAGGAGTTGCAACTAGTTTCTGGTGTTTGTAGGTTATGTGTTGGCGGTCGTGCGTAGCGCTGACCCTAGGGGTGGGCTATGATGCGGTAGATACACCGTGGCATGGTGTACCGAGTCGCCTGTTTGGTGTCTCGGGAACCCTGCACACATCGTTTGGGGCCCTTGAGGACACCCCGGCCGGATTTCCTTGCGGATGGAACCTGAATAGGCGATAAACCTGGACTAGAGACTTGTGCGGTTAGTCAGGTCATGGTCTACACCCACGTCGGTTTTCGCTTGAAGTTTGTCGAGCACATGTCGTGTGCAGACGCTAAGTGGTGGAAACATGTGTGATGAAGTACAACCCTGCAGGGTATAAAACTATTCGAATAGCCGTGTCCGCGGTAAAGGACTACTTGGTTGCCTATACAGTTCATAGACAAGTTAATGGACACTACTAAAAGACTCAAGATAAGTGTGAGTACTGAGGATGGCCCTCTCGTAGGATGACGAGGGAGGATCCCCGATGGAGTATTGTGTTGGTGATTAGTGGACTCGTGTGCGAAAACTATTTTACTAGTGGAGTCTCGTAGGATATCTTAGCCAAGAGTCAAAGCTGGCTTGCTGCAGTAACTCCACCGCCTTCTTGAGAATGAGCATGTATAGTAGGTTCTGATGTAAGACTTGCTGAGTACCTTTGTACTCATGTTTGCTTAATTGTTGTTTTTAGACGACAACACTGCCCCCTCCGATGGTTTCTACGTAGACCTTGATGTCGACGAGTGACTAGCCACCTTGATGTCCAAGCCTTGGAAGGGCCCTCTATAGATAAATAGGCTTCTTCAAGCCTTTTTCCTTTCTAGTGTCTATACTCAGACTAAGTTGCTTCCGCATGTGCTTGTATGATTGTATGACTTGAGTGTCGGGTCGTGTGACCCCTACCTGTATATGAATATGTTATGTATGGCTCCTCAGATCCTTTTTAAATAAAGTACTTGAGTTGTAGAGTTTTGTTGTGATGCCATGTTGTATGTACTCATATCGGGCATATTGTGTGTATGATTGAAATGCTTGGTATGAGTGGGATCCGACAATCTAGTTGTTTATCCTTGGCAGCCTCTCATATGGAAATGTAGTCTAGTGCTTCCTGAGCGATAGTAGTCCGCTACAGCCCGGTTCACCGGAGTCCTACTAGCCCAGCACTACTGCTCTGGACACTTGACTGGCCGGCATGTGTTTCACTTTGTTCCTGTGTCTGTCCCTTCAGGGAAATGTCACGCGGTGACATCCGGAGTCCTGCCTAGCCTGCTACAGCCCGGGTTACCGGAGTCCTGTTAGCCCAGTGCTACAGCCCGGATTCACACGTTGATGACTGACATGCTCGATGTGATTCATGTATGCATGTCCCCATAGGTCTGTGCTGCTTTGGGTTCTCGACTAGCCATGTCGGCCCGGGTTCTCTGTCATATGGATGCTAGCGACACTATCATATACGTGAGCCAAAAGGCACAAACGGTCCCGGGCCATGGTAAGGCGACACCCGTGGGGATACCGTGCGTGAGGCCGCAATGTGATATGAGGTGTTATCGGCTAGATCGATGTGACTTGGAATCGGGATCCTGACAGTGTTGGCATCAGAGCCAGACTACCTGTAGGTTCGTTGAGCCAAACTGGTCGATGTCGAGTCTAGAAATGCTTTAGTTATATGTAGGGGAATTGATTGTGGGAGGGAACGTAAGGCTCTTTTACTCCTTTACCTTATGCCCTCTGATCTGAGTCATTCTCTTCTCATTCAACGTGGGTTAAGGACTAGGCTCTCTTCTTCTGTCAGGTTCACGTGTTACTAATCCGTAGTAGCTTATAGGATTGTTGTTACAAGCCTCAGTACAGTTTCTACTACTTTTAGTATGTTGCCAGTTGAATCAGAACCCTGATATGATGTTGTTGAGTGGTATTGCAAACTGTTGTGGATGTCTCAAATCTTTTTCTGAGCATTTACAGCTGTTATGCTGTCAAATTTTCCCCAGAAATTCTAATGTCTTTGCATTCTGGTTGTGCTTTCAGATGGCTACTCGTGCTCAAAACCAAGTGGTTCGCCTGACCCGGTGCCTCGATGTGCCCGGTCATACTGCTATGTTAGTTCGGGTAATGATCAAGACGGGTTACCATTGGTATCCCGAATACACTGTCGAAGAACAATTCCGAGACTTTAATCAAAGCCAATATTTCTGCACCGTCGGGATATTTCCTTCTTATCCTGGATCTACCGAGCCCCTCCACTGTTCCTATGGACTCAGGGTTACTGTTGAGATGGTTGTGCAGGATGCTGCCTATTCCATGATGACCATCATGCGAGTCCGGACTGGCCTGCTTCGGAACACCGACTTCCGTTATATGCCAGCTTCACTCCCGGGAGCGCAAGGGTATCTCCAGGTTATCTATGCTGACTCCACACGTGAGGACTCACTAACTCGCACCACTGCCGAGATGCTCGAGGATAAGGACCGAGAGAATCGGGCCTTGAGACTGGAGCTTTTCAACACCCGTGCTGATCATTGGGCCACTTTGACTCGGTTTGCACCTGCTGTGCAAGCTGGATGTATGGATACAAGGGATCTGTATCCTGTGAGATCGGCTCTGCCAGACATGGTGGATTGGCGTGATGTGGGAGGCATCACCCCACCCCGTGGTCCCCGCAGGCCACCGTTTGTTGGTCCAAGACCTCATCCTAGCCCCTATGGTCCACAAGCTCCTCAGGACCGTCTGTTCCCGGATGATCACGTTGAACTTCCAGGCTATGGAGGTGACTTCTATGAGGACTACTATGGAGCTGTCTGAGTTAGTAGTAGTATCACTAGTATTGTAATAGTTTTATCTCCACTGTCCTGCGTGACTTGTGGAATATGACTTAGTGTGTAATCAATTTCGGAGGTGTAGAAAAATAATGTATAGGATCTTGGAATGCCTCCGATGAGATGTAACGTCTTTCATCATAGTTTTACTGTAGCCTGGGCTTGTACTAAACCATGTATGGTGTGTATGACCGTTGGTATATATATGGCAGTTCTATATTACCATGTCATACGGATGAACATCTCTGCATTCCGTGTTATCCATTACATTCTGCACTTCCTTGCTAAGTTGTGCCATCCTTATCTAAACTGTTGTCTTGTTTTCTCCTAGGATGGTCAACACCGCAGCAACCCTGCTGCCCCGGACCAGGGGGAAGCCAGTGCAGTTAGGGGTGAAAATCTGCCTCACCCGCCTTCTTTGGCCGAAGTGATGCCGGAGGCGGAAAGAAACAAGCGTGAGACTAACCGCTTGCTGGAGCGGATTGAGCAGAACACTGCACGCCATCAGCGAAATGACTTGGTGTCAATCAATGACTTCATCAAGTTGTACCCACCAAAGTTTAACCATTCCTTCGAGCCCCTCGACGTGGATGACTGGCTTCGCAGCATCACCCACAAGCTACGTTCTGCCAACGTAGCCGAAGCTGATAAGGTTACTTATGCTGCCTATCACCTCGAAGGCCCTGCTAGCCATTGGTGGGAAAATTTTGAAGCTATGCGCCCGGTCGGCCAAATCACTACTTGGGCTGAATTCAGTGAGGCTTTCCGTGAGCATCACATCCCGGAAGGTCTCATAGATCGCAAGAGGGAAGAGTTCTGCAATTTCACCCAAGGAAGACTGACTGTGGATGCATATAGTCGTGAGTTTGGGAATCTAGCACGATATGCTCCTGAAGAGGTATCCACCGACGCTAAGAAGCAGGCAAGGTTCCGCAAGGGACTTAGCCCTGAGCTTCGCCGCGATCTTCGTCTGCACGAGTGCACCTCCTTTCAGAAGTTGGTAAATAAAGCCATCAGTGCTGAGACAGGCCAGTCTGACTATGACGCTTCACGCAAGCACTCTCATGATTTTGGCTCTTCATCCGGCTCTGGATCTCAGAAGCGCTGGGTGTGGATTCCAAGCACGGCACTGCCACCCAGGTTCATTCTGAGGCCATCCTTTGAGGCGCCTCGTCCCAACCAGCAGTTTGCACCGCCCAAGCCCTATGGTGGCCCCGCTGCTAATGCTACTCCACGCCCCAATGTTGTGACATGTTTCAAGTGTGGAGAGCCGGGTCACTATAGTCGAGAGTGTCCCCAGAACAACAACCCCAGTCAGCCTGGAAAGTCCGTTGGCCGTGGTAAGCCAGCGCGAAAGGCATTCTACGCCAAGCCGGTCACCACTGCACGTGGCCATGTCAACTATGTCTCAGCCGAGGAGGCTCATGAGGATCCTAATGTCGTCCTTGGTACGCTCCTTGTTAATTGCCATCCGGCATCTGTTCTTTTCGATACTGGAGCATCTCATTCATTCATATCTGAGAGCTATGCTCGATTGCATAACACAACATTCTGTGACATGCCCACTTCCATGGTAATTCAAACTCCGGGTTCCAAATGGCAAACTTCTAGAGTAAGCCATGGGAACGAAATTCTTGTCGATAAACTTGTCTTCCTTGCATCCTTAATAGCTCTCAAGTCCTCGGACATTAACATCATCTTGGGTATGGACTGGATGTCAGCTCATTACGCTAAGATTGATTGTGCCACTAGAACCGTTCAACTTACTCACCCATCGGGCAAGACAGTCAATGTCTTAACTCGAGTGGCCAAGCGCCAGCTTTACTCCCTAAATGCCAACCCCCTTCCAGACCTTGAAGATATTCCGGTAGTCCGGGACTTTCCGGATGTCTTTCCAGAAGAACTGCCAGGTGTTCCACCTGACAGGGATGTCGAGTTTGTGATAGACCTTGTTCCAGGAACCGTTCCAATTTCTAGAAGACCCTATAAGATGGCACCCTTAGAACTAGGCGAGCTTAAGAACCAACTCGATGAGTCCTTGAAAAGGGGTTTCATCCGTCCTAGTTCCTCTCCTTGGGCTTGCCCCGTCCTCTTCGTCAAAAAGAAGGATGGAATGGATCGGATGGTTGTAGATTACCGACCTGTCAACTTGGTCACTATCAAGAACAAGTATCCGCTTCCCAAGATCAACGATCTGTATGACCAACTCGCTGGATCCTCGATCTTTTCCAAGATGGATTTGAGGTTGGGCTACCATCAAATCAAAATCAGAAATGGGGACATTCCCAAAACAGCCTTTGTTACTCGCTATGGCCAATACGAGTACACCATTATGTCCTTCGGTTTAACCAATGCCCCAGCCACCTTCTCTCGGTTAATGAACTCGGTCTTCATGGAGTATTTGGATAAATTCGTTGTAGTATACCTCGATGACATACTCATCTACTCCAAGAATGAAGAGGAACATGCCGAACATCTAAGGCTGGTATTGACGAAACTTCGAGAGCATCGCCTTTATGCCAAATTCTCCAAGTGTGAATTTTGGTTGCCAGAAGTGACCTATCTAGGCCATGTAATCTCTGGTAAGGGTATTGTTGTCAATCCCGAGCGAGTTCAAGCCGTCCTTGATTGGACTCCACCTGAGACGGTCAAGCAAGTTCGGAGCTTCCTTGGCTTAGCGAGCTATTGCCGCCGCTTCGTCGAGAATTTGTCCAAGGTTGCTAAACCTCTAACTGAACTCCTCAAGAAATATAAAAAGTTAGAGTGGACCCCACAGTGCGAGCTCAGCTTTTAGGAACTGAAAACACGCCTGACATCTGCACCCGTACTTGTACCACCAGATTTCTCCAAGGACTTTATTATCTATTGCGACGCCTCACGACAAGGACTAGGTTCCATACTCATGCAAGATCGTTAGGTAATTGCCTATGCTTCACCGCAATTACACCCACATGAGGAAAATTATCCCACACATGATCTAGAGCTTGCAGCTGTAGTCCATGCACTTAAAACTTGGCGACATTACCTCCTCGGTAATCATTGCGAGATCTTCACCGATCACCAAAGTTTGAAATATATCTTCACCCAACCGGATTTGAATCTTAGGCAACAACGTTGGGTCGAGTTGATCTCGGATTACGACTTAGGAATAACTTACACCCCGGGCAAAGCCAATGTCATGGCTGATGCGCTAAGTCGTAAATCTTATTGTAACAACCTGATGTTACAACAAAGTCAACCACTTCTCCATGAGGAATTTCGTAAGCTTAATCTTCACATTGTTCCTCGAGGATTCCTATCCACCCTGGTGGCGAAGCCTAACCTTACGGATCAAATTATAACTGCCCAGAAACGTGATAAGGGCATATCCCGGATTAAGGAAAACATCGAGTAGCGGAGTTGCTAAATGTTTTTCCATGGATGAGCGAGGTGTTGTCTTCTTCGAGAACCGCTTGGTGGTTCCCAAGAAACAATATTTACGGCAGTTGATTCTTAAGGAAGCTCATGACTCCCCTCTCACCATTCATCCCGGTAGTACCAAGATGTATCAAGACCTACGCCAGAGGTTTTGGTGGACTAGGATGAAGAGAGAAGTTGCTCAATACATTGCTAGCTGCGACGTCTGTCGTCGTGTTAAAGCAGAGCATCAACGGCCTGCTGGCACCCTTCAACCTTTGGCTATTCCTGAGTGGAAACGGGATAAAATCAGTATGGATTTCATTACTGGGTTTCCCAGGACCAAGAGAGGGAATAATGCCATCTTCATCGTGATCGACCGTCTTTACAAAGTAGCCCATTTCCTACCTGTTCGTGAGAGTATCACCGCTAGCCAGCTAGCTGATTTATACATCTCCCGAATAGTGTCTCTTCATGGTGTCCCATTGGAAATTAACTCAGACCGTGGGAGTCTCTTCACCTCTCGATTTTGGGAAAGTTTCCAAAATGCTATGGGAACTCGTCTCTCTTTTAGCACCGCCTTCCATCCTCAATCAAGTGGTCAAGTAGAGCGAGTCAATCAAATTTTGGAAGATATGCTCCGAGCTTCTGTCATCTCATTCGGAATGGGTTGGGAGAAATGCCTTCCATTCACGGAGTTTGCTTATAACAATAGTTATCAAGCTAGCTTGGGCAAAGCTCCTTTCGAAGTTCTCTATGGACGAAAATGTCGAACGCCTCTTAACTAGTCAAAAACCGGGGAAAGACAACTCTTTGGCCCGGATATGATTCAGGAAGCAGAAGAGCAGGTTCGCATTATTCGTGAGAAATTGAAAACAGCCCAATCTCTTCAAAAGAGCCAATATGATCGTAAACATAAGCTCGTGACTTATGAAGTCGGCGAGAAGGCTTACCTTTGGGTTACTCCGTTAAAGGAAACCCATCGTTTCGGTATCAAAGGCAAATTGGCTCCTTGTTACATTGGACCTTTTCGCATTCTTGCCAAACGAGGAGAAGTTGCCTACCAATTGGAACTACCTTCTCATCTTTCCAGAGTTCACGATGTCTTCCACGTTTATCAACTCAGGCGTTGCTTCGCGGATCCTATCCGTGGAGTGGACCACGAAATGCTTGATCTACAAGATAACCTCTCATATCGGGAATATCCCGTTCGTATCCTTGATCAAGCCGAGCGTACCACTCGATGCCATAATATCAAGTTTCTCAAGGTTCAATGGTCACACCATTCCGAGAAAGAAGCCACTTGGGAAAGGGAGGATCGTCTTCGACTCGAGTACCCCACCTTCTTCCCGGAGGATCCTAAATCTCGGGACGAGATTCTTTTGAGTGGGGGTGAGTTGTCACACCCTAGCTGGTTCATGCATTAGAGTGTTGCATCATGTCTACTTTTACAGAAACTTGAAATGGGGATGACAGAACCCCCAGCACCCCCCTGGAAACAACTAGGGTTTACTAAAATTATTTTCAATGAACCCAAAATGCCCTTCACAAAATGTTCATCATTTCTGGATTGGGTTAAAACCCCTGGCAAAAATTGGTGCACTCTTTTCTAGGACATTCTGGATTCTTTGAATTAAATCATAAGTATTTGAATTTGGGCATTTAAATGCTATAAAATATTTTAAATGCCCAAATAATTATGGATTTAAGTGAGGGCTGTAAGGGATAATCCCAACAGAGCCCACAATTATTTTCAGGATTTTAGCAAGTGCCTAAGTATTTTTAATAAAGCCCTAAAGTTACAGAAAAATAGAAAAAGAAAACAAACAGGAAAGAGAGGAAGAGAAAGCTTACCTGGCGCCACCCAGCAAGCCCACCTGCCGGCCCAGCCCAGCCAACGCTCCAGCGAGCTGCTTGGCTTGGCCAGGCAGGCAGGCAGCTGCTCGACACCGGCACCAGCGCGTGCCACGCAGCTGCCGCCGCCCTGCTTCCTCCCCTCGCCGCTCTGCTGGCCTGGACGACCTCCACGTCACGAACCGAACCCCCTGGACACGTCCATTCCCCATGCCTCTCTCCCTCGCTCCCCTCCGCCATGGCCGACGCAGCCACCGCCGTTCCACCGCCGTAACCGTGCCCACCATCGTCAACGCGCCGCTCCACCGTGTCCTGAAGCTCCGCCACTCCCTCCTCGACCATCCCACCGAGCCACGCCCCGCTGGAGGCCCCCGAGCGTCTTCACCGAGCTCGTCTTCAACCTCCTGCCGGCCAGATCGCCTTCGCGGCCCCGCTTGCTCCGGCTCGTCTCCGACCTCGCCGTCAACTCCGTCGCAACCACCGTGAGCTTAGCCACCTCCCTATCCTCTCCGCTCTCCTTCTCGTGCACCACAGAGAGCACACGGAGTTTGCCCGCACGCGTCGCCGGGGAGCTCGTCATCGACGAGGCCCCGACCATGCCATGGCCACGCCACTTAGTCCACTAACTTCACCACATCCCCAGGAGCACAACGCACCACGCCCGTGCCTCGCCTTGCCTCCTAGCGACGGGTCTGAGCTCACTCGAGCTCCGGCCGCCGCCAAACTTGTCGTCGGCGCCGTTTTTGGCAACCCCGAGCCCAACCACCCGCACCAACCACCGCGGCTCGCTCCCAGCTATCCATAGAGCCCAACGGCGCCCCGAACGATGCCCTGTAGGTGAATCCCGCACCTGCACCACCGCGTTTGGCCTCACCGGCGGCTATACCTCCCACGTGTCGAAGCACGACTTAGAGGCATAACCGCATTGAAAGCAATGTCGCAAGTGAGGTAATCTTCACACAACCCATGTAATACATAAGGGAAAAAGATACATAGTTGGCTTATAATCGCCACTTCACACAATACATGAATAAAGCATTACAACAACCAGATACAATCAAGGTCCGATTACAGAACCAAAATAAAAGAAGACTACCTCAAAAGCTACACAGATCCCCGATCGTCCCGACTGGGCTCCACTACTGATCAACTGGAAGCGGATCAACATAAAGGACAAGATCTTCATCGAGCTCCTCCTTGAGCTTGGTTACGTCACCTGCACGGTTCAACGGCACCTGCAAGCTGGTTTTGGAAGTATCTGTGAGTCACGGGGACTCAGCAATCTCACACCCTCGCGATCAAGACTATTTAAGCTTATGGGTAAGGTAAAGGTATGAGGTGGAGCTGCAGCAAGCGACTAGCATATATGGTGGCTAACATACGCAAATGAGAGTGAGAAGAGAAGGCAAAGCACGATCGAACAACTATGATCAAGAAGTGATCCTAGAAAAACCTACGTCAAACATAACTCCAACACCGTGTTCACTTCCCGGACCCCGCCGAGAAGAGACCATCAAGGTTACACACGCGGTTGATGTATTTTAATTAAGGTCAACTTCAGGTTTTCTACAACCGGACATTAACAAATTCCCATCTGCCCATAACCGCGGGCACGGATTTTGAAAGTTCAAAACCCTGCAGGGGTGTCCCAACTTAGCCCATCACAAGCTCTCATGGTCAACGAAGGATATTCCTTCTAGCGGGAAGACCCGATCAGACTCGGAATCCCGGTTACAAGACATTTCGACAATGGTAAAATAAGACCAGCAAAGCCACCCGAATGTGCCGACAAATCCCGATAGGAGCTGCACATATCTCTTTCTCAGGGCACACTGGATTGTCCAAGGTTCCGGTAGGCCAGCCCAGAGTTGCCCCTGGTGGCCACCGGCAGCTGACAGGTTGGACCAACACTCAGAGGAGCACTGGCCCAGGGGTTTAAATAAAGATGACCCTTGGGCAGGCCTACCCAAGGGAAATAAAAGGCTAGGTGGCAAATGGTAAAACCAATGTTGGGCCTTGCTAGAGGAGTTTTATTCAAGGCGAACTGTCAAGGGGTTCCCATTATAACCCAACCGCGTAAGGAACGCAAAATCCGGGAACATAACACTGATATGACGGAAACTAGGGCGGCAAGAGTGGAACAAAACACCAGGCATAAGGCCGAGCCTTCCACCCTTTACCAAGTATATAGATGCATTAGTTAAATAAGAGATATTGTGATATCCCAACAAGTAAACATGTTCCAACAAGGAACAACATCTCCATGTTCCAACAAGGAACAAACTTCAATCTTCATCTGCAACTAACAACGGTATAAGAGGGGCTGAGCAAAGCGGTAACATAGCCAAACAATGGTTTGCTAGGACAAGGTGGGTTAGAGGCTTGGTTTAACAACATGGGAGGCATGATAAGAAAGTGGTAGGTATCGCAGCATAGGCATAGCAAAAGAGCGAGCAACTAGCAAGCAAAGATAGAAGTGATTTCGAGGGTATGGTCATCTTGCCTGAAATCCCGAAAGGAAGAAGAACGAGTCCATGAAGAAGACAAACGGACGTAGACGAAGGGGTCCTCACAAACGTGACGGTATTGGAACCAACCCAAAGAAGCAACACCGGAAATAAGCACACAACATAGTAAACAACCAACACTCGAACATGGTATGATATGCGGGATGCGGTATGCGATGCATATGCATGATTTGGAAAGGAAAGATTGTACCTAGCCTCAACTTGGAAATCCAAGAGTGCCACTGGAAAGGTGAGATGATTTTGGTTGAAATCGATATAAGTATCACCAGAATCGGATGCACAGTTGGGAATGGCAAGCGAAACAAATATGGCACCGGTCTGCGATAGACAGCAAGTGACCAACTAAATGCATCAAGATAAATATGCTACAGCACTCAAACATGGCAACAAAATACATGGCAGGGATCCACTCATGATGCTTGACAAAAGATGAACACTGAGCTACGGCTAATTCACTCATTAACAGGTTCAAACAAGCATGGCAAAAGTGAAATGATAACAGGTTTCAGACTTAGTGAAATTAACACAAGTCTGGGATTTATTATCAGGAAGCATACTTTGGAGCATGAAAACTATATGCTACAGGAACTTAACATGGCAAAGCAAGGCATTGCATTAAGGTACACAAAGCACTTAACAAAAGTCCTTTAGTGACCTTGAGCCAAAAGGGATCAGAAAATACGATTGCAAGCAGGTGAACATGGCAAAAACATAAACAGATCTCAGACTTGGTGAAAAACTGGAGCATGCAAATCAGTTAACGAGTACGCATGTTTACGAGCTCGATGCACTCACTACAGAGCATAGCATGGCAAACCAAGCATACACCCATCACGAATACATGGCCTAGAAGCTATACATGGCAAGAACAACAACATAGCATGCACGGATCAATAGCAACATCCTCGGCAAAATCGCTAACAAGTCAACAATCTGCCAGGATTCATGATATAGCAAAAGTAGAGCTCGATTGACTCAAGCTATGTTGCTCCATAAATGCAAACAAAGACATGGATAGATAGAGCACCACAATATTAACAAAACATCCTTACTGATCATCCTCAAAAGAGGCACGGATCACTAGTAAACAACATGAACATATGGCATACCGACAACAACAGAACAAGGACTTGATGAAAAACTAAGTCCCTGAAATCAGCATTACCGATTGCACTACTTTGCATGCTTGTGCTAGTCACCACACATATCAAAAAATACATGGTAAGCACCTCTGTAAATATGGCATGGCATATAACAAAACTCATGTAGAGCTCAGGATCATATCATGCACACATTAATCATGGCGAAAATGACAAAATGCCATTTGCTAAAACAGATCTGACAAATCTATCACATAGCGCTCTTCCAACAGCATTTCGGGCATCAAGATGATCTCAAATGAAAATGATGCAATGAGATGAAATGATGTACCCGTCAAGACGAGCATTTTGATATGCTACATGCATGAATCGGAGCTATGGACGCAGAGTTATGATGCTATGAATATGCAATAAAATGTGGCAGATCTGGGCACTTAGAAAAAAACAGGCGCGCGGAGGATAGCTATAAGACGCTCGGGCGGGATTTAGAGGCGCTCACCACTGGGCCCTTGGGCCGGATCGGAGTGGCCTGAGGGGGAGGCAGAGCTGGGCCTGGATTTGGGCCCGGTGATGCGGTCAACGCCCGGATCGGGCTCCTCCCGATCCCGCAAGGCGGCGGCGGCGCGAGGAGAGGACGCCAGAGCGAGGCGGCTAGCTGGAGCTCTGGTGAAGGACGGTCGACGGCAAGGCGGGGTCCGGTGGACGCCGGATCTGGACCAGGGGGTCCCATTCCCGGGGTTGAACGAGGACGGCGAAGGAGCACGCGGGGAACGCGGCGTCGGGCGGCGCGTCGCCGGAGTGAGACGGCGCGGAGGTGCGGCGGGGCGCGCCGGCGAGGTCTCGGGTGGATGGTGGCGGCGGCGCTCGTCGGCGAGGGCTGCGCGCGGTGGAGGCAACGAGCGGGCGGCGGCGGCGCTTCGTGCGCGGGCGGCGGAGAGATCCGGGCCCGGGCGGGCCCGCGATGGGCTTCCCTGGGCCGCGCGGTGACAAGTGGAGAGCCGTGATTGGCTCGGGCGGACGGCGGTGATGATGTGTCGCCTCTGGAGCGATGTGGCGGCAGGGGCTGGACATTGTTTGGCGCGGTGGAGAAGTGTCCGGTGGCGCGAGGGGAGGAATTTTAGGGTTTCATCCGCGAAAATTCGGGGAAGGCTACATATTTATAGGTGGAGGGAGCTAGGAGGCTCCAAATGAGGTGCAGTTTTCGGCCACGCGATCGTGATCGAACGACCGAGATGATGGAAGAGGTTTAGGTGGGTTTTGGGCCATTTGGAAGGGTGTTGGGCTGCAACACATACGAGGCCTTTTCGGTCCCTCAGTTAACCGTTGGAGTATCAAACGAAGTCCAAATGGCACAAAACTTGACAGGCGGTCTACCGGTAGTAAACCAAGGCCGCATGACAAGTCTCAGCCCAATCCGAAAACTTTTAACACCTGCACACAAAAAGAGGTAGAAAGGGACACTGGATGACATAGGAGCGCCGGATTGCAAAACGGACAACGGGGAAAATGCTCGGATGCATGAGATGAACATGTATGCAAATGAAATGCACATGATGACATGATATGCAATGCATGACACGCAAGCAATGACAACGCAACAACAGCGAAAAACTGGAGGACACCTGGCACATCGGTCTCGGGGTGTCACAACACTCCACCACTACGAGAGGATCTCATCCCGAGATCTAGAATGGCACCGGAGGGAAAACGGAAAAGAAAGAGGAGAGGTAAAACTAAGTTGCTCCTTTGACAAACGAGTGAAACCAAAGAATCTTGAAAAGGTTGAGAAAAAGAAAGAAAGAAAGCAACAGAGAAGAACAAAGTTGAAAGCACTCCGTTAGGAAAAAGGAACAAGGAAGAACAAATTCGGACAGCACTCCGATTGAAAAGAAAAGGAATTGAATAAGAACTTGATAAGATGAGAAGATACTTGATGAAATCACAAAACACTGCCTCCGTAACTATTGAATGAATGGAACAACGGGTAAGAAAGATCTCGGACAGCACTCCGGTTTAAAAGAGATGAAAAACTTGATAAAATGAAAGAGCTTGAGCAAAGGGACACAATAATCCGGTTAAAAGGATAAGCACGATCAAAACATGGTCCCGACAAAGCGAGAAGATGGGTTGAGGAGAGCAACATCACAATGCCTTCAGAACGGAAGAATAGAAGATAGATAATTGAAATAGAAGAATGGAGAAGAAAATGCCAACTTCTATTACAAAAGAGTTTGAAAAGGCGTCCTTAGGAGAAGGGTCGAACGGAGTTGTTGGAACACCAACAACGAAAAGAATACGCTTGATATGGTTTTATGGAATACATCTCAAATTATGAGGTGACAACCTGCCACTCACGGGAAAAAAAATTGGATTGATATGAACAAGAAGACGAGAGATTCATCTCACCGGGAGGATAAAAGAAGAACTTGGTCACTTAAGAGCACCATAGATAGCAACAATCCTTAGGGAAGGCTTTAGGTGAAACATGACACAAGATAGCTCCAACTAGTTGGTTGGTGGACTTAAAATACCTCATTCTTAATAACATGTGAATCACGAAACATGAACTCAAATTATCAAGAATGACATAATACCACCTCCATATATACGGAAGAAAAAAATGCACTACGGATAGCAAGATGAAGAATACTTGAGCTCCCTAGAAATGAATCTCGATGAAAACTTCCGGAAGGAATTAATCTTTTATGAAACATCATGTAGAACCTTCAAGAAGAACTCCGGTAACAAAAGGATGATCAAACAGAAGGAAAGGGAAGTTGAAAACACAAGGTGAAACCTTGTAATGATTTAGATGAATCTCCGTGGTGATATAATTGAAAGAGGTTGGTTCTCCGGAAAAAGAAAAGATGAATAATTGAGATCAAGAATTTGATGAGCCTCTAGAATAGGGAATTGAGTTCAATCGATGAAACAAGAATAAGAGTTACATTATGCTTATCCTTCACCAATTAAATTGATGACAATCAATGGCTTTGGCATACTACTTATTCTCGTAGAAAGAATTAAGATAGATATAGAGTCAACTTGGAAAAGTCTTCGACGATCCACCAGTAGGATTTAGAAACAACGAATAAATTGGTATGATAAAGAAGAAAGAGAAATCTTAAACAAACCACCATAAGGATTGAAAAGAACGAATAAAATATAACGAAACACCGGGAAGAATTTGCAAATGAACGAAGATGCTTGAGAGAATCTAGACACATGAGAACGAAGGGATCACGAACTGAATAGAGATCACTTGAACGAAGCACCGGTAAGATTTGGAGAACCATAGCTGAAAGCTGAGAATGAATAAATCTTAGATGATGGGCTCCGGATAATCAAATTGAACAAAATCTTGAATTGCTCCGGATAGGTGAAAAGAATTATCACAATCGAAAACAAATATAAGAGGATGGCTCGACTGGAATCATGAATCTCTAAGGGAACGGATAAGATATGGAGGTAAACCCTTCTTCGGTCTTCAAAATCTGAGAATGACGACGAGAAACACCACCATGAATTATTGAGACATTCCGAAAGAATCAAAAGCGAAGAGGTTGAGCCAACTATGAAAAGAATTTGAAAGATCTTGGAGAAACACATCTGACTGAAGAAAAATCATTCTTACGTCAAACTTCGAAAAGAAATTTGAGGATAGCTCCGAGAAAATAAGAAGATTCAGGTAAGATCCTGGGAAAAGACCTGTGGGTTAGGGCCCACTCAAAAGAAACACCATAGAAATGATTTCTTGAAAAGGAGATTGCACCGGTTGAACTAAATGTCTTGAATGAGAGAACATTCTCGAAAGATCTTGAACGAATGCAGAGTGGAAAACACGAATCTTCGGGATATCTTGAGCACTCCGGAACAAATGGATAGCGAGAAGTGAATGAATATAAGGTGCACCGGCATGAGAAGGTATTTGAAACGAGGAAAAAAGGATATGATCAACACCACAACTTGATTTGAATCCACCGAAGAAGAAAATGAGTGAAGAGAGACGAACTTGAAGCTTCGCTAGCATCTTCCTGAGAATCAACGGATAAGAACATTGACGGAAAAGAATGGAGAGACTTCACATCAATAAGATGGATACTTGATAAAGAAATCTGAGTTCTTGAAGGAAAAGGGTGGGTGGGCGGGAAAAACAAAGGCAACTTGGAGACGGATGAAACAAACACCGTTGAGAAGAAGTGATAATTGATCTTGCGAAAGTTGAAATGTTCGGGTCCACTTGAAAAGAAAACACACCGGTTGAAAAAGGATTGACAAGACAATCTCGATGATCAAGAAGGATTGGTATTCACATTGGAGTATGAGAACACCGCTTAGGAACAGGTATGGAATCAACACTTGACATTGAAGCAACTCGAATACCACAACTCAAAACAAAATAAGGATTGGCTTGCAGAATAAGCCGGAACAAACATATGATAGAGATTTCGTCCAAAGTCTTCGTGGTGGGGCCTACACGGGCTCGATCGTACAGCACCATCATGTACAAGGCAGTGCACATGACATACGAAGCGTCCCCGAGTCGGCATAGCCAAGGACTCTTTAAGACACAACGAGACCACTGTAAAACCAACCGTGAATAGGAGGACCACTAGACGTCGAACCCCAATTTCATATCATACATCTGTCGGAAAGATATCCTAAGAGCTACTTGAATTCCCACCTATAAACTCCCGAAATTTTCCGGTTATGCAATCAGGTGTTGGGGATATAGGGGAAGCATAATATCTCACCCAAAACTAGCAAATCCTACATCCAGTTGTATCCATCCCTCAACACATAACCAAGAAACCTTTGAAAATCATTTACCTCAACCTTCGAAAACATCCGTTATACGAGTTATGGCAATACTCCCGAACTCCCGCCCCAGTACTGGGTGGCGTCGAGGTTATCTCACCAACAACTGCATAAAAGAGTTTTTCAATGATGGCGAACCTAAACTCATGTATTCCATAACTGCAACGATAAAATTGTGACGGCAACACCTCGGAGCTCAACTCCCCGGGACACTGCCACAACCCCTAAATGTCAGGAGGCACCAAGAACAATGTTCTCGTCACAATTCCATCGGAACGATTCCAAGATACCCGCGTGATCCTAAAATTTTTTAATGAAATTTGAGAAGAGAAGAGTCAAAACTCTACGTCAGGATGCCTCACCATAGTGATGAAGGGACTGGGGAGTAAAAAGAATTCCTAACTCTCTGATCTATAATTCCTAAATGACTCAAAACATTTCTCTAGACTCAACAGCGCCAGCTATTCAATCAAGTAGGGGGCTCCTAAGGTCGGGGAAGGCTCTGATTACCAACTTGTAACACCCTCGATGCGGCTATATCTCCCACGTGTCGAAGCACGACTTAGAGGCATAACCGCATTGAAAGCAATGTCGCAAGTGAGGTAATCTTCACACAAGGAAGAAGAACGAGTCCATGAAGAAGACAAACGGACATAGACGAACGGGTCCTCAAAAACGTGACGGTATCAGAACCAACCCGAAGAAGCAACACCGGAAATAAGCACACAACATAGTAAACAACCAACACACGAACATGGTATGATATGCGGGATGCGGTATGCGATGCATATGCATGATTTGGAAAGGAATGATTGAACCTGGCCTCAACTTGGAAATCCAAGAGTGCCATTAGAAAGGTGAGATGATTTTGGTTGAAATCGATATAAAGATCACCGGAATCGGATGCACGGTTTGGGAATGGCAAGCGAAACAAATATGGCACCGGTCTGCAATAGACAGCAAGTGACCAACTAAATGCATCAAGATAAATATGCTACAGCACTCAAACATGGCAACAAAATACATGTCAGGGATCCACTCATGATGCTTGACAAAAGATGAATACTGAGCTACGGCTAATTCACTCATTAACAGGTTCAAACAAGCATGGCAAAAGTGCAAATGATAACAGGTTTCAGACTTAGTGAAATTAACACAAGTCTGGGATTTATTATCAGGAAGCATACTTTGGAGTATGAAAACTATATGCTATAGGAACTTAACATGGCAAAGCAAGGCATGGCATTAAGCTACTCAAAGCACTTAACAAAAGTCCCTTAGTGACCTTGAGCCAAAAGGGATCAGAAAATACGATTGCATGCAGGTGAACATGGCAAAAACATAAACAGATCTCAGACTTTGTGAAAAACTGGAGCATGCAAATCGGTTAACGAGTAGGCATGTTTACGAGCTCGATGCACTCACTACAGAGCATGGCATGACAAACCAAGCATACACCCATCAAGAATACATGGCCTAGAAGCTAGACATGGCAAGAACAACAACATAGCATGCACGGATCAATAGCAAAAGTAGAGCTCGATTGACTCAAGCTATGGTGCTCTATAAATGCAAACAAATACATGGATGGATAGAGCACCACAATATTAACAAAATATCCTTACTGATCATCCTCAAAAGAGGCACGGATCACTAGTAAACAACATGAACATATGGCATACCGACAACAACACAACAAAGACTTAGTGAAAAACTAAGTCCCTGAAATCAGCATTACCGATTGCACTACTTTGCAAGCTTGTGCTAGTCACCACAAAAATACATGATAAGCACCTCTGTAAAGATGGCATGGCATATAACAAACTCATGTAGAGCTCAGGATCATATCATGCACACATTAATCATGGCGAAAATGACAAAATGCCATTTGCTAAAACAGATCTGACAAATCTATCACATAGCCCTCTTCCAACAGCATTTCAGGCATCAAGATGAGCTCAAATGAAAATGATATAATGAGATGAAATGATGTACTCGTCGAGAGAACATTTTGATATGCTACACGCATGAATCGGAGCTACGGATGCAGAGTTATGATGCTATGAATATGCAATAAAATGTGGCAGATCTGGGCACTTAGAAAAAAACAGGCGCGCGGAGGATAGCTATAAGACTCTCAGGCGGGATTTAGAGGCGCTCACCACTGGGCCCTTGGGCCGGATCGGAGTGGCCTGAGGGGGAGGCAGAGCTGGGCCTGGATCTGGGCCCGGTGATGCAGTCAACACCCGGATCGGGCTCCTCCCGATCTCGCAAGGCGGGCGCGGCGCGAGGAGAGGACGCCGGAGCGAGGCGGCTAGCCGGAGCTCCGGTGAAGGACGGTCGACGGCAAGGCGGGGTCCGGCAGACGGCGGGTCTGGACCAGGGGGTCCCGTTCCCGGGGTTGAACGAGGACGGCGAAGGAGCACGCGGGGAACGCGGCATCGGGCGGCGCGTCGCCGGAGTGAGATGGTGCGGAGGTGCGGCGGGGCGCGCCGGCGAGGTCGGGTGGATGGCGGCAGCGGCGCTCGTCGGCGAGGGCTGTGCGCGGCGGAGGCAACGAGCGGGTGACGGCGGCGTTTCGGGCGCGGGCGGCGAAGAGATCCGGGCCCGGGCGGGCCCGCGATGGGCTTCCCCGGGCCACGCGGTGGAGGAGGCGCGCAGTGACAAGTGGCGAGCCATGATTGGCTCGGGCGGACGGCGGTGATGACGTGTCGCCTCCGGATTGGCCGAAGCGACGTGGCGGCGGGGGCTGGACATTGTCCGGCGCAGTGGAGAAGTGTCCGGTGGCGCGAGGGGAGGAGTTTTAGGGTTTCATCCGCGAAAATTCGGGGAAGGCCACATATTTATAGGTGGAGGGAGGTAGGAGGCTCCAAATGAGGTGCGGTTTTCGGCACGCGACCGTGATCGAACGACCGAGATGATGGAAGAGGTTTAGGTGGGTTTTGGGCCACTTTGGAAGGGTGTTGGGCTGCAACAGATACGAGGCCTTTTCGGTCCCTCGGTTAACCGTTGGAGTATCAAACGAAGTCCAAATGGCACAAAACTTGACAGGCGGTCTACCGGTAGTAAACCAAGGCTGCATGACAAGTCTCGGCCCAATCCGAAAACATTTAACACCCGCACACGAAAAGAGGTAGAAAGGGACACCGGATGACATAGGAGCGCCGGATTGCAAAACGGACAACGGGGAAAATGCTCGGATGCATGAGACGAACATTTATGCAAATGACATGCACATGATGACAAGATATGCAATGCATGACATGCAAGCAATGACAACGCAACAACAGTGAAAAACTGGAGGACACCTGGCACATCGGTCTCGGGGCGTCACATAAACGCCGGCGAGTTGACCCCGCTGACCCCGTTTGACCACGGGTGGGCCCAGTTTGACCCCCCTGGGCCAATGACAGGTAGGGCCCAGCCCTGCTGACTAATTAGGATTAGTATTAACTAATATCTAGTTAAACTAATCACACTGACACACGGGACCCACTGTCAGGTTTGACCTGGACCATCCCGTTGACCACTGACGTCACCCTGACGCACTTCTGACGCAATAACTAATTTCTGGATTTATTTTTATACAGAAAATTCCAGAAATTGTTGCAAACTTCAAAAATTCATAGAAATTATTCTGTAACTCCACATGCAAAGATTTATATATGAATTTTGATTAGAAAAATTCAATCTATCCATTGGTAATGGTTTCATGCAAGACAGAACAAGTTAACCTTGCTGTTTAAGCAAAATAAGATAATGCACTAAAATGGCTATGTTAAATGAACTAACATTTGAATCTTTGATTCAAATGAGTTCATTCCTTTCTGTTTTAGCTTGCATTAGGCCAAGACACATTCATATTGCCATGTCATAGCATGCATCATATTGTTGCATATCGTCATGTGTTGATTATGTTCGGTGTGTTTTTCGTGGTAGGTTCTGTCTCCGAGGATAACCTCGAATATCCGTCTGAAGGCCAGTACCCTACTACCACTACATCAGGCAAGCAACCCATTGATCATTCCGATACAAACCCATGTTCTCGCTTCTGCTCTTGTTTACTGCATTAAGACAACGCGATTCAAACTGCTGTGTGTTGCGGTAGTTGAACCCACTTCCTTTGCATGACCTGTCATTGCCACAGTAACTAGATGAAACCCACTAGTATGTATAGGAGTTGATTGAGCCATATTTGTGTTCATACCATGCTATCCCTGCTATGCTTAGAGTTGTGTCAGGTCTGGTTCATCTGGGTGATGGGCTAGAGTGAAATGATTATGTTGGTAATGTGAGGGATGTGTTGAACATGTTTTGGTAAAGGTATCGATGAGAGGCCATGTAGGAGTACATGGGGGGTTGTTTCATTAAGGCCGTCCATAAGAACTGAGATCTATATGCGTGATTTAAGATTCAGCTACTACCACACATTGGGCCCTGAAATATGACCCCACTCAACTTACTGACCCCTCTCGTCCTCTGTCCAGGAGTTGCAACTAGTTTCTGGTGTTTGTAGGTTATGTGTTGGCGGCCGTGCGTAGCGCTGACCCTAGGGGTGGGCTATGATGCAGTAGATACACCGTGGCACGGTGTACCTAGTCGACCGTTTGGTGTCTTGGGAACCCTGCACACATCGTTTGGGGCCGTTGAGGACACCCCGGCCGGATTTCCTTGCGGATGGAACCTGAATAGGCGATAAACCTGGACTAGAGACTTGTGCGGTTAGTCAGGTCGTGGTCTACACCCACGTCGGTTTTCGCTTGAAGTCTGCCGAGCACATGTCGTGTGCAGACGCTAAGTGGTGGAAACATGTGTGATGAAGTACACCCCTGCAGGGTATAAAACTATTCAAATAGCCGCGTCCGCGGTAAAGGACTACTTGGTTGCCTATGCAGTTCATAGACAAGTTAATGGATACTACTAAAAGACTCAAGATAAGTGTGAGTACCGAGGATGGCCCTCTCGTAGGATGATGAGGGAGGATCCCCGATGGAGTATTGTGTTGGTGATTAGTGGACTCGTGTGCAAAAACTATTTTACTAGTTGAGTCTCGTAGGATAGCTTAGCCAAGAGTCAAAGCTGGCTTGCTGCAATAACTCCACCACCTTCTTGAGAATGAGCATGTATAGTAGGTTCTGATGTAAGACTTGCTGAGTACCTTTGTACTCATGTTTGCTTAATTGCTGTTTTCAGACAACAACACCGCCCCCTCCGATGGGTTCTACGTAGACCTTGATGTCGATGAGTGACTAGCCACCCAGGTGGTGGTCCAAGCCTTGGAAGGGCCCTCTATAGATAAATAGGCTTCTTCAAGCCTTTTTCATTTCTAGTGTCTGTACTCAGACTAAGTTGCTTCCGCATGTGCTTGTATGATTGTCTGACTTGAGTGTCGGGTCGTGTGACCCCTACCTGTATGAATATGTTATGTATGGCTCCTCGGAGCCTTTTTAAATAAAGTACTTGAGTTGTAGAGTTTTGTTGTGATGCCATGTTGTATGTACTCATATCGGGCATATTGTGTGTATGATTGAAATGCTTGGTATGAGTGGGATCCGACAATCTAGTTGTTTATCCTTGGCAGCCTCTCATATGGGGAAATGTATTCTAGTGCTTCCTGAGCGATAGTAGTCCGCTACAGCCCGGTTCACTGGAGTCCTGCTAGCCCAGCTCTACTGCTCTGGACACTTGACTAGCCGGCATGTGTTTCACTTCGTTGCTGTGTCTGTCCCTTCGGGGAAATGTCACGCGGTGACATCCGGAGTCCTGTCTAGCCTGCTACAGCCCGGGTTACCGAAGTCCTGTTAGCCCAGTGCTACAGCCCGGATTCACACGTTGATGACCGACATGCTCGATGTGATTCATGTATGCCTGTCCCCATAGGTCTGTGCCGCTGTGGGTTCTCGACTAGCCATGTCAGCCCGGGTTCTCTGTCATATGGATGCTAGCGACACTATCATATACATGAGCCAAAAGGCGCAAACGGTCCCGGGCCATGGTAAGGCGACATCCGTGGGGATACCGTGCGTGAGGCCGCAATGTGATATGAGGTGTTACCGGCTAGATCAATGTGACTTGGAATCGGGGTCCTGACATATGGGCTCATCATCGCTTCCTCATAGTTCGTAGGTTCGTCATGGTCAATTAACATGACCTCCAGAACAGGATTACCATACCACTCTGGTGCGGATCTCACTCTGGTTGACCTACGAGGTTCGGTAGTAACTTGATCTATAGTTACATGATCATCATCATTAGCTTCCTCACTAATTGGTGTAGGAGTCATAGAAACAGATTTTTGTGAACTACATTCCAATAAGGGAGCAGGTACAGTTACCTCATCAAGTTCTACTTTCCTCCCACACACTTCTTTCGAGAGAAACTCCTTCTCTAGAAAGGATCCATCTCAGTAACAAATATCTTGCCTTCAGATCTGTGATAGAAGTTGTACCCAACAGTTACTTTTGGGTATCCTATGAAGATGCACTTCTCCGAGTTGGGTTTGAGCTTATCAAGATGAAACTTTTTCACATAAGCATTGCAACCCCAAACTTTAAGAAACGACAGCTTAGGTTTCGTGCTAAACCACAGTTCATACGGTGTCATCTCAACAGATTTAGATGGTGCCCCTTTTTAATGTGCATGCAGCTGTCTCTAATGCATAACCCCAAAACGATAGTGGTAAATCAGTAAGAGACATTATAGATCGCACCATATCTAGTAAAGTACGATTACGACGTTCGAACACACCATTACGCTGTGGTGTTCCAGGTGGCATGAGTTTGTGAAACTATTCCACATTGTTTTAATTGAAGACCAAACTCGTGACTCAAATATTTGCCTCTGCGATCAGATCATAGAAACTTTATTTTCTTGTTACGATGATTTTCCACTTCACTCTGAAATTCTTTGAACTTTTCAAATGTTTCAGACTTATGTTTCATCAAGTAGATATACCCATATCTGCTCAAATCATCTATGAAGGTCAAAAAATAACGATACCCGCCACGAGGCTCAACACTCATTGGACTGCATACATCTGTCTGTATTATTTCCAAGAAGTTTGTTGCTCGCTCCATTGTTCCGGAGATGGAGTCTTAGTCATCTTGCCCGTGAAGCATGGTTCGCAAGCATCAACTGATTCATAATCAAGTGATTCCAAAAGCCCGTCAGCATGGAGTTTTTCATGCGCTTTATACCAATATGACCCAAATGGCAGTGCCACAAATAAGTTGCACTATCATTATTAACTTTGCATCTTTTGGCTTCAATATTATGAATATGTGTATCACTACGATCGAGATCCAACAAACCAATTTCATTGGGTGTATAACCATAGAAGGTTTTATTCATGTAAACAGAACAACAATTATTCTCTGATTTTAAATGAATAACCGTATTGCAATAAACATGATCAAATCATATTCATGCTCAACGCAAACGCCAAATAACATTTATTTAGGTTTAACACTAATCCCGGAATTATAGGGAGTACGATGATGATCATATCAATATTGGAACCACTTCCAACACACATTGTTACTTCACCCTTAACTAGTCTCTATTTATTCTGTAACTCCTGTTTCGAGTTACTAATTTTTAGCAACCGAACAAGTATCAAATACCCAGGGGCTACTATAAATACTAGTAAGGTACACATCAATAACCTGTATATCAAATATACCCTTGTTCACTTTGCCATCCTTCTTATCCACTAAATATTCAGGCATTTCCGCTTCCAATGACCAGTCCCTTTGCAGTAGAAGCACTTAGTCTCAGGCTTAGGTCCAGACTTGGCTTCTTCACTTGAGCAGCAACTTGCTTGCCGTTCTTCTTGAAGTTCCCTTTCTTTCCCTTTGCCCTTTTCTTGAAACTAGTGGTCTTGTTAATCATCAACACTTGATGCTCTTTCTTGATTTCTATCTTCAACAATTTCATCATCATGAAAAGCTCGGGAATCATTTACGTCATCCCTTGCATACTATAGTTCATCACGAAGTTCTACTAACTTGGTGATTGTGACTAGAGAATTCTGTCAATCGCTATTTTATCTGGAAGATTAACTCCCACTAGATTCAAGCGATTGTAGTACCCAGACAATCTGAGCACATGCTCACTGCTTGAGCTATTCTCCTCCATCTTTTAGCTATAGAACTTGTTGGAGACTTCATATCTCTCAACTCAGGTATTTTCTTGAAATATTAACTTCAACTCCTGGAACATCTCATATGGTCCATGACATTCAAAACGTCTTTGAAGTCCCGATTCTAAGCCGTTTAAGCATGGTGCACTAAACTATCAAGTAGTCATCATATTGAGCTAGCCAAATGTTCATAACATCTACATCTGCTCCTGCAATAGGTTTGTCACCTAGCGGTGCATCAAGGACATAATTCTTCCGTGCAGCAATGAGGATAAACCTCAGATCATGGATCCAATCCGCATCATTGCTACTAACATCTTTCAACTTAGTTTTCTCTAGGAACATATCAAAAATAAAACATATGGAAGCAATAACGCGAGCTATTGATCTACAACATAGATATGCAAATACTATCAGGACTAAGTTCATGATAAATTAAAGTTCAATTAATCATATTACTTAAGAACTCCCCACTTAGATAGACATCCCTCTAATCATCTAAGTGATCACGTGATCCATATCAACTAAACCATAACCGATCATCACGTGAAATGGAGTAGTTTTCAATGGTGAACATCATTATGTTGATCATATCTACTATATGATTCACGCTCGACCTTTCGGTCTCCAGTGTTTCGAGGCCATATCTGCATATGCTAGGCTCGTCAAGTTTAACCCGAGTATTTCTGCGTGTGCAAAATTGGCTTGCACCCGTTGTAGATGGACATAGAGCTTATCACACCCGATCATCACGTGGTGTCTGGGCACGACGAACTTTGGCAACGGTGCATACTCAGGGAGAACACTTTTATCTTGAAATTTAGTGAGAGATCATCTTATAATGCTACCGTCATAACTAAGCAAAGTAAGATGTATAAAAGATAAACATCACATGCAATCAAAATATGTGACATGATATGGCCATCATCATCTTGTGCCTTTGATCTCTATCTCCAAAGCATCGTCATGATCTCCATCGTCACCGGCATGACACCATGATCTTCATCATCTTGATCTATATCAATGTATCGTCACATGGTCGTCTCGCCAACTATTGCTCTTGCAACTATTGCTATCGCATAGCGATAAAGTAAAGCAATTATTTGGCACTTGCATCTTATGCAATAAAGAGACAACCATAAGGCTTCTGCCAATTGCCGATAACTTCAACAAAACATGATCATCTCATACAACAACTTATATCTCATCATGTCTTGACCATATCACATCACAACATGCCCTGCAAAAACAAGTTAGACGTCCTCTACTTTGTTGTTGCAATTTTTACGTGGTTGCTACGGGCTGAGCAAGAACAGTTCTTACCTACGCATCAAAACCACAATGATAGTTTGTCAAGTTGGTGTTGTTTTAACCTTCGCAAGGACCGGGCGTAGCCACACTCGGTTCAACTAAAGTTGGAGAAACTGACACCCGCCAGCCACCTGTGTGCAAAGCACGTCGGTAGAACCAGTCTCGCGTAAGCGTACGCGTAATGTCGGTCCGGGCAGCTTCATCCAACAATACGACCGAATCAAAGTATGACATGCTGGTAAGCAGTGTGACTTATATCGCCCACAACTCACTTGTGTTCTACTCGTGCATATGACATCTACGCATAAAACCTGGCTCTGATACCACTGTTGGGGGACTTAGTAATTTCAAAAAAATCATACGCACACGCAAGATCATGGTGATGCATAGCAACGAGAGGGGAGAGTGTTGTCCACGTACCCTCGTAGACCGAAAGCGGAAGCGTTAGCACAACACGGTTGATATAGTCGTACGTCTTCATGATCCGACCGATCAAGTACCGAACGCACGACACCTCCGAGTTCAGCACATGTTCAGCCCGATGACATCCCTCGAACTCCGATCTAGCCGAGTGTTGAGGGAGAGTTTCGTCAGCATGACGGCGTGATGACGATGATGATGTTCTACCGATGCAGGGCTTTGCCTAAGCACCGCTACAATATTATCGAGGTGCACTATGGTGGAGGGGGCACTGCACACGGCTAAAAGATCAACAGATCAATTATTGTGTCTATGGGGTGCCCCCTGGCCACGTATATAAAGGAGTGGAGGAGGGGAGGGGCCGGCCCTCTCTATGGAGCGCCCTAGGGGAGTCCTACTCCCACCGGGAGTAGGATTCCCCCTTTCCTAGTAGAACTAGGAGCCCTTCCAAGTAGTGGGAGTAGGAGAGAAGGAAAGCGAAAAGAGAAGAGAACGAAGGAGGGGCGCAGCCCTTCCCCCTAGTCCAATTTGGACTAGGCCTTGGGGGGGCGCGGCCTGCCTCTCTCTCTTTCCCCTAAAGCCCAATAAGGCCCATACACTCCCCGGCGAATTCCCGTAACTCCCTAGTACTCGATAAATACCCGAATCACTCGAAACCTTTCCAATGTCCGAATATAGTCATCCAATATATCGATCTTTACATCTCGACCATTTCGAGACTCCTCGTCATGTCCCCGATCTCATATGGGACTCCGAAATACCTTCGGTACATCAAAACACATAAACTCATAATATAACCGTCATCAAACTTTAAGCGTGCGGACCCTACGGGTTCGAGAACTATGTAGACATGACCGAAACACGTCTCCGGTCAATAACCAATAGCACAACCTGGATGCTCATATTGGCTCCTACATATTCTACGAAGATCTTTATCGGTCAAACCGCATAACAACATACGTTGTTCCCTTTGTCATCGGTATGTTACTTGCCCGAGATTCGATCGTCGGTATCTCAATACCTAGTTCAATCTCGTTACCGGCAAGTCTCTTTACTCATTCCATAATACATCATCCCGCAACTAACTCATTAGTTGCAATGCTTGCAAGGCTTAAGTGATGTGCATTACCGAGAGGGCCCAAAGATACCTCTCCGACAATCGGAGTGACAAATCCTAATCTCGAAATACGCCAACCCAACAAGTACCTTTGGAGACATCTATAGAGCACCTTTATAATCACCCAGTTACGTTGCGACGTTTGGTAGCACACAAAGTGTTCCTCCGGTAAACGGGAGTTGCATAATCTCATAGTCATAGGAACATGTATAAGTCATGAAGAAAGCAATAGCAACAAACTGAACGATCAAGTGCTAAGCTAACGGAATGGGTCAAGTCAATCACATCATTCTCCTAATGATGTGATCCCATTAATCAAATGACAACTCTTTGTCTATGGCTAGGAAACATAACCATCTTTGATCAACGAGCTAGTCAAGTAGAGGCATACTAGTGACACTCTGTTTGTCTATGTATTCACACATGTATCATGTGTCCAGTTAATACAATTCTAGCATGAATAATAAACATTTATCATGATATAAGGAAATAAATAATAACTTTATTATTGCCTCTAGGGCATATTTCCTTCAGGAGCATCCCACGATCATCCCCATGGTCGCACCTACACCTCCAACAACACCACTTGGACCAATGACAAGAGCCTGAGCCAAGGCTATCGAAGATAAGGTGAACTCACTCCTCTCCGAACTTCCACTTTCTATGCATGAGACATGGCTACTACCTAAGTCCGAGTTGTTGTGCATGATTAGGTATCAAGAGGACCCTCCCGAAGATGCACATGAAGATGTACAAGTCCCCAAGTTCACAGATGAAGAGGAACGTCGAGAGAAGAAGAAGGCAGCTCCAGGACCCGGACATCCGGTCCCTAGCCCGAACGTCCGGCCGCTGGAGACTTCTACCACAACAGCCTACCAGCCGCCGCGCATCTACAGGCCCCAAACATCCGGCCCCAGCCCGGACATCCGGCCCCGGCCCGAAAATCCGGCTCGAGCCCGGATATCCGGACACCACCTTCCCGAGAGCGACATGGCCAGCTTCACCAGCCCGGACATCCGGCCCCGCGCGAACGCCCGGACATCCGGCCCGACGCTCGGACGTCCAGCCTCCCCTGTCTGCGCATAGTGTAAGGGCTGAGGCCCGTGTACCCCTTCGCACCCCTAGACTATGTATACTCCACCTCGTCCTTCTTTCTAGGGTTAGCGTTGGTTTAGCTCATTTCAGAGGTAGAGCATTTCTCATCCACATCGGATCTACTCCACGAGAGAGACCACGGCCTCTACGGAGAAGATCCCTTTGGATTCAAGACCTCCTTGCGAAGAAGAACTTCAAGACCTCCTCGCGGAGAAGACCGGTTACCACTTGTATTGTCCGTTGTTGACTTTGGATCTTGTATGTTCCTTTGTGTTCATGGATCTAGTGCATGTGCGATCATTCTTGTTGGTTTGAGTGTTCTCTTGTGTTCCCCTCGTGATTTTCCCCTCATTTCCCTCCTCGTGTTCTTCGTGTTCATTGCGGGATCCGCTCCTTTCGTGAAAGATCGCCCGATTAGGGTTCCTACCCTACATCATCTTGGTATCAGAGCCATGTTGATCATGATTTCGGAGCCTCCCCGTTGTGTTGCTAGCCTAGTTTTGTTGATTTTGTCCCTAATTCAAAAATTCCCCACAAAAATAGCCCCCAAATTTTTTTTTGTGATTTGTTGGTGTGATGAAGTTTTGTTGGATTTGATCCGCGGATTTCGTGTGTTGCAGGTAGATCTAGCTTTCCATCCACTTTTCCCCAATTTCCATCCACAAATTTCTCCGAATTTTGCCCGGATTTGACCTCTCCTCGCGACGATCTTCGAATCCATCCACGGATCCAGAGCCCGGACATCCGGCCCGACAAGCCCGGACATCCGGCCCCTGACAGCACCACTTCCTCTCCACCGCCTGTTTTCTGCCCATTTTTCGCCAAATTTTATTCTGGTGCCCACATATACTTTCGCATACCTCCACCACTTCCGCATAGCACCACCATATACCACATACACAACCACCGCTTACCAACTCCAACTCCGACAATTTTGGTCCAATTTTTCTTTGAGAATTTGAGTTGCGGTACCGTGTCCTACTTGTGTTTCGGCTATTTAGGTACGATTCGACATCAACATCACCGCCGCTCATCTTCGCCACAGACGCATCATCAACAATGACCACCTCGACTACATCTTGGTACTCGTGCCACCATTTTGACACCATGCCGTCCGCAAGAGACGGTAACCTCATCCTGGTATTGGACATATCACTCTTGCCATTACATTGATAGCCATCATAGCCTTACTCCTTTGCGTTGCTTACCCATCGAGACTAGACATTGAGTATTGCCGTCAACGAGACTTGTGCACATTAGTGATCATAATTCCCATAGCATACATACATCATTGTTGCATATCTTGGTACCATCTCTTGTGTCACAAGGTTGTCATCGCATACACAATTGCTATCTTGGTTCGTGAAGTATTGCATGAGAAAAGAGCTCCAACATCAAAGAGCCAAACAAGATTTTAAGCAAAAAGGAAAGATAAGCAAAGAGCTTTTAAGCAAGAACCATAGCATCATACAACATTAAGATTGTCATACTCGACCATCTTGGATCATATCATAGAAACACCTTGCATAGAGCATACTTGGGATAGAAGTCATTGCATTTTTGCTAAGTAGGTTGTGCACAAGTCTTTGTATCCGCCTATTGTGCAATCGTGCTAGTGTCTCTCTAGTGTTGTGCAATAAGAGCATTTTTGTGGATTCCACATTTTGGCTCAACCTTGGTTGCCCAACCCCACTTATCTCTTTGCGTGTGTGTTTCCATGTACATTACATTGCTTGGTCTACTTGTTGCATTGCAATCTTGTGAATATTTTCCAACATTATTGAAGCTCACGTACAATTGCATTAAATTTTGTGCCACCATCCTAACCAAGTCCACCATAAGCTTTTACTTTTGTAGGTGTGAGAAACCGACAAGAATTGGTACCAATTGTGATATTTCCTTCTCCACATTGGAGTGATCATTGATCCACTTTCAACTTCGGTCAAGGTACATTTGGTATTCGTTCTTCTCTTTCTACCACTCACATTTTTATCTTGGAATGATGGATAGGCCAAGTACTTCTACCAACCCACTCTTCATTGAGCACGATGACGACATGAACTCCTATATCACCAAGAGCCACCTCTTTGGTGCACAACGTGCTTTGCATCAAGAGCAATAAGCAATGAGTGAACGCATCGATAACCTCGCCGCCGACTTGCAACTCTCTGAGCAACGTACAAGGGACTACTTCGACCACAAGCTCGACGATCACAAGCAAGAGAACGACGCAAGAATGGACGAGATTCGCGCTTTGTTGCTCGACCTCTCTTCTTCCACTTCGTCTTCATCAAGAAGGACTCGCTCAAGTCGACACTCCGACTTCACCCTCTCCGACGCAAGTACACCGACATCAAACACTCTACGTCGTGCCATGCGCAACGATCATCAAGCAAGCCTCAATCCTCTATGCGACACCGACTCTCAAGAGCGCTGACAACGTCAAACCCAAGAGGCTTTCATGCTAGCACGAGAACGGCAACGACAACGCCAACATGAAGAGGAAGAGCATGCGCGTCTACACCAAGATGCACAACATGTCGAGGCACAACGCCAAGAACAACAACTACGTGAAGCTCAAGCACTTGAGGCGCAACAAGCCCTCCAAGATGCAAGTCGAGCCATAGCAAACCGAGGCCGACAAGCTCATGAACATGAAGAAACACTTCGCGAAGAAGTTCAAGAACGAAGATTTCAAGCTCGCGTGCATCGTCAAGTTCCTCAAGTTCCTCCTCGAGCTCGACAAGCTCCCCCACAAGCTCGCCAAGAACATCAAGTTCACAAAGAGCATGAAGACAATGGGAATCCTCCACGACAAGAGCAATATGAGGTTGACAACCCTCTTCTCCAAGAGCAACACGAGATTGAAAATCATCAACAACATGGACGTCATCATCCCCGACCCCAACACAATGAAGAGCAACACTACGGCAAGCTCAAGTTCACCATGCCCAAGTTCAATGGAAGCAACGATCCCGAAGAGTACCTTTCATGGGCATTGAAGGTCGACAAAATCTTCCGTTTGCACAACTATGAAGAAGGGAAGAAGATCGCGATGGCATCCCTTGAGTTCCAAGACTATGTCCTCATTTGGTGGGAACAAGTTATTGAGCGCCGAGAGGCAAGGGGTGAACCACCCATCACTACTTGGGTGCAAATGAAGGATGTCATGACAGCATGCTTTGTGCCTACCTACTACAACCACGACCTCTTCAAGAAACTCCAACTACTCAAGCAAGGAACAAGAGCGTTGAAGAGTACTACAAGGAGATGGAGATTGCTATGATACGAGCCAATGTCATGGAAGATGATGAGCAAACTATGGCACGTTTCTTGAATGGACTCAACCATCCTATTAAGAAGATCGCCGACTTCCAACCATACTCGAACCTCATCGAACTAGTGCATCAAGCTACAAAAGCGGAACGTCAAGTGCAAGACGATTTCAAGTATGCCAAGTTCTCATCCAAGTCATACGGCTTCTCCAACACCCAAGCTTCAACGACTCCAACTCCGTCTACCAAGCCTTCTACAAGCAACGTCGACAAGTCGAGTTCCAAGAAAGCTTCGTCAACTCCAAGTCATCCTCCTACTACAAGCAACTTCAAGCTGAGAGCTTCATCATCATCCACTCCAACCGATGAGACTGTCAAGAAGACTTCCTTCAAATGCTTCACATGCGGAGGCCGAGGCCACAAGTCCTATGAGTGCACCAACAAGCGGGCCATGATACTCAACGACGACGGCACCTATGACTCGATGAGTGAAGGAGAAATGGACGCTCTTGAGCAAGTCGCCATGCACCGGCAAGTGAACGATGAAGAGGAACAAGTCTTTTGCGATGAAGATTCAAGTCCCGCTCTTGTTGTCTCCAAGGTCTTGACTCTCCAACATCACCAAGAAGAAGACCAAAGATGCCTTATATTCCACACCAAGGCCGGCATCAATGGAAGATCTGTCAAGGTCATCATCGATGGAGGGAGTTGTCATAATCTCGCAAGTGAAGAACTTTGCTCCAAGCTCCAATTGCCCAAGATGAAGCACCCACATCCCTACAAAGTTCAATGGCTTAGTGACTCCGGCATTATCCAAGTCGAGCATCGAGTACAAGTCTCCTTCAAAATTGGTGCCTATGAAGACACTTTGGAGTGCGACGTCGTTCCAATGACTGTTTTCCACCTTCTCCTTGGACGCCCATGGCAATTTGATAGAGGTGTCATTCACAATGGCCGAACGAACCACTACATCTTCAAGATGAAGGGAAAGGAGTACGTACTTCATCCCATATCTCCAAGCCAAGTGATCGCCGACAAGCAAGCCACCCATCATGGAGAGAATAGTGAGAGAGAGAGCCACCAAAAAGAGAGTGAGCGCCACAAGCCCAAATCGAGCGCCTCCATGATGAGCGAAAAGAAGAACTTAGTCCTATTTGTCACCAAAAGTGAGATAAGAGGAGTGTGTGAGAACCCATCTAGTGTCCTACACTATGTCCTTTTGTGCAAGGACAATGAGCCACAAGTTAACACCCCTCACACTCTTCCTCTAGTGTTGTCTTCTCTTTTGCAGGAATTTCACGATGTTTTCCCCGACGAGCTACCTCCGGGACTACCTCCACTACGAGGCATCGAGCACCGCATCAACCTCATCCCCGGAGCACCGCTTCCGAACAAAGATCCCTACCGCGTCAACCCCGAAGCAACCAAAGAAATACAAAAGCAAGTAAAGCATCTCATAGACCATGGACATGTGTGTGAAAGTTTGAGCCCATGTGCCATCCCGGTCATTCTTGTGCCAAAACGAGACAGTAGCTTTCGCATGTGCTCCGATTGTAGACCTATCAATGCTATCACTATTTGTTATAGGTATCCCATTCCACGCCTTGATGATATGCTTGATGAACTTAGTGGTGTCATTATCTTTTCAAAAATTGATCTTAAGAGTGATTACTATCAAATCTACATACAAGAGGGTGATGAATGGAAAACCGCTTTCAAAACCAAGTTTGGCTTGTATGAGTGGTTAGTCATGCCTATGGGTCTATCGAAAGCACCAGGTACTTTTATGCGCCTTATGAATCATGTCTTTCGCCCTTACATTGGTGTGTTTGTTATGGTCTACTTTGATGATATCCTTGTTTTTAGCAAGTCTATCAAAGAGCATGTCACCCATGTCTGTACCATTTTACAAACTCTTCAAAAAGAGCATCTCTATGCTAATATGGAGAAATACCTTTTTGGCATTGACAAGCTCGTTTTCTTGGGTTTTGTTGTTTCTTCTAAGGGTGTCCATGTTGATGAGTCCAAGATCAATGTTATTAAGACTTGGACACAACCAACAAACTTGCAACAAGTGCGTAGCTTTCTTGGCCTTGCGGGTTTATATCGTCGCTTTGTGAAAGATTTTAGCACCATTGCTTTGCCTTTACATGCTTTGAGCAAGAAGAATGCACCTTTTGTTTGGGGACCATCCCAAGATACCGCTTTCAATGAGCTTAAGAATTTGCTTACTCATGATCCCGTGCTTGCATTACCCAAATTTGACAAACCCTTTGAGATTCATTGCGATGCTAGTGGTAATGGCATAGGAGGTGTGTTAACACAAGAGAAGCGCCCCATCGCTTACTTTAGTGAGAAACTCTTCGGAGCACAACTCAATTACCCCATCTATGACAAAGAGCTCTATGCTTTAGTCCGCGTTTTGCATGAACGGTAGCACTATCTTCGCCCTCATGAATTTATCATTCATACCGCTCATGAAACGCTCAAGTACCTTAAGGGCCAAACCAAGTTGAACAAGCGTCATGCTAAATGGAGTGAATTTATTGAGTCTTTTCCTTATGTCATCAAGTACATTAAGGGTAAGGAAAACATTGTGGCGAATGCCCTTTCCCGCATATGCATGCTTGTTACTCAACTTGAATTGGATGTCATTGGTTTTGAGCATATAAAAGATTTGTATGAGCATGATCCTACTTTTGCTACTCCTTATGCCAAGTGTTTGACGCACACCTCTTGGGAACACTATTACATCAAAGATGGATATCTTATGAGAGCTAACAAACTTTGCATCCCCGAGTCTTCTCTTCGCTTGTTGCTTTTGCAGGAATCTCATGGAGGAGGCTTACAAGACGTCCGCTACGCTCTCAAAGAACTACTATTGGCCCAAGATGTTTCGTGACGTCAACCGCTTCACCAACCGATGCTCTACATGTCGCAAAGCTAAGTCTAAAGCTCAATCCCATGGCATTTATATGCCTCTACCAATTCCATATCAACCATGGGAAGACATTAGCATGGACTTCGTACTTGGTTTGCCTAGGACTAGAAATGGGAAGGATTCGGTATTTGTCGTTGTGGACCGTTTCTCTAGAATGGCACATTTCATTCCTTGCAACAACATAGACGATGCTTCACATGTTGCTAATCTCTTTAGTAGGGAAATATTGCGTCTACACGGAGTGCCAAAGACGATCGTCTCAGACCGCGATGTCAAGTTCCTTAGCTACTTTTGGAAGACCCTATGCGCCAAGATCGGAATCAAGCTACTCTTCTCCACGGCATATCATCCACAAACCGATGGCCAAACGGAGGTGACCAACCGCACACTCTCCACTCTACTTCAAGTACTCATCAAGAAGAACATCAAGGAGTACCTACCTATCGCCGAGTTCGCCTACAACCGAGCAAGACACTCAACAACCGGCAAGTCCCCCTTCGAGGTCGTCTACGGATTCAACCCATTGTCACCGTTGGACATTCTTCCTCTACCACTCCAAGAGCGCATCAATTTGGACGCAAGTGCACGAGTGACACATATCAAGAAGGTGCAGGAAGACACAAGACACACCATCGAGCGCCAAGTTCTACACCTTGCAACCAAGCTCAACTTCAACAAGCAACCTATGGTATTCAACATTGGAGATCTTGTGTGGCTACACCTTCGAAAGGACCGCTTTCCCCAAGAACGCAAGTCCAAACTTCGACCACGAGCGGACGGACCCTTCAAGGTGCTTGCACGCTACAACGACAACGCCTACAAGATCGACATTCCATGCGACAAGTACTTCATGAGCGACATCTTCAATGTCAAAGATATCTCTCCCTACAATGGTGATGAAGAATTTGTTCCGAGGACGGATCTTCCCCAAGGGAGGGGAGATGATGCGGAGCATCCCACGATCATCCACATGATGCACCTACACCTCCAACGACACCACTTGGACCAATGACAAGAGCCCGAGCCAAGGCTATCGAAAATAAGGTGAACTCACTCCTCTTTGAACTTCCACTCTCTATGCATGAGACATGGCTACTACCTAAGTCCGAGTTGTTGTGCATGATTAGGTATCAAGAGGACCCTCCCAAAGATGCACATGAAGATGTACAAGTCCCCAAGTTCACGGATGAAGAGGAACGTCGAGAGAAGAAGAAGGCAGCTCCAGGACCCAGACATCCGGCCCCTAGCCCACACGTCCAGCCGCTGGAGACTTCTAACACAACAGCCTACCAGCCGCCTCGCATCTACAGGCCCCGGACATCCGGCCCCAGCCCGGACATCTGGCCCGGCCCGGAAATCCGGACACCACCTTCCCGAGAGCGACATGGCCAGCTTCACCTGCCCGGACATCCGGCCTCCACAGCCCGGACATCCAGCCCTCCGCGAACGCCCAAACATCCGGCCTCGCCAGCCCGGACATCCGGCCCCGCGCGAATGCCCGGTCATCCGACCCGACGTCCGGCCTCCCCTGTCTGTGCATAGTGTAAGGGCTGAGGCCCGTGTACCCCTTTCCCCCCTAGACTATATATACTCCACCTCGTCCTACTTTCTAGGGTTAGCATTGGTTTAGCTCATTTTAGAGATTGAGCATTGCTCATCCACATCGGATCTACTCCATGAGAGAGACTGCGGCCTCTACAGAGAAGATCCCTTTGGATTCAAGGCCTCCTTGCGGAGAAGAACTTAAAGACCTCCTTACGGAGAAGATCGGTTACCTCTTGTATCATCCGTTGTTGACTTCGGATCTTGTATCTTCCTTTGTGTTCATGGATCTAGCGCATGTGTGATCATTCTTGTTGGTTTGAGTGTTCTCTTGTGTTCCCCTCGTGATTTTCCCCTCGTTTCCCTCCTCGTGTTCTTCGTGTTCATCGCGGGATCCACTCCTTTCGTGAAAGATCGGCCGATTAGGGTTCCTACCCTACATCAGTATATATAAAGGCTAGGTTGACAAGGCACTTCATATTTTTAATCCTTCAAGACTGCTACATGCATATCAGGAAAGCATTATTTATTTGTGATGATTGCCTCAAGACTAGAAGAGAAGATTCCTCCTGACGATCTGGTGCAATCAAACAGAAGATGAGCATGCAATATTAAAATAATGATGGAGAGTTAAGAATGGGACTACTTTGGTTGATTAAGCAGGAAACCCAAGTGTTGCTTCTGGAGGTCGATGCAAAGAGACAGTGTTAGATGATATACAATAAATTAATCGGAAACTGGAGTCCGCGAGAGCGAGGGACACGACCCATTTAAAAACTGGATGGATGTGTGGTTGTTTGTTTGACTGTCAAGGCCATCTCGGTCAAATTGTAATACAGTCTATCCATGAACATCATATACGGATTATCGGTCGTCCAAACAAAACAGGTGATATCCATCTAAAATTTGTTTGATTAGTACATATTTTTTGCCAAAGAACAGTTTATCTTAGCCTTGGTCTGTAATATTGTTTGTGCAGGACAATTGTTCACTGCAAGAGCGGT
This sequence comes from Triticum urartu, assembly GCF_003073215.2. NCBI lineage: Eukaryota > Viridiplantae > Streptophyta > Magnoliopsida > Poales > Poaceae > Triticum > Triticum urartu. Next base: position 437,129,528 of record NC_053028.1, on the reverse strand, counting down.
GGTCGTGTCATGGATGTATAGCTCGCGCTGCCATTATCATGCGCTAGCATCTGACCGTGCCATGATCCTCGACGAATATATGTGCAAACCGCCGTTTTTATGGCCCAATTTACATCAATATGATGTGGTTGACTCGTTCGTCTGCGCGGCTTACCGCGCCTGCGATTGACCTGCCCATCCATGCTGGCTCACAACACCGCGGCCAGTTCACCTATGATTGATTTCAGTTTCCTCGTGGTGATCACCAACTCTGCGGTGAATAATTTCTGGCCCGACGTATCAGGTGAAATCCATCCAGTATATTTTTGTAATATATATTTGCTTTCTTTAAAATAACAATTACTCTGGCTTGAAAGTTCTCCAATGCAGGACAAATTGTCTACTGCAAAAAGGGACTATTATATCACTGAGCTGTTGAAAGACTCATACCAATTTATATCACGGTTAAATATGAAGAATCTCAAGCTAACTCCTTGAGTCATCTTGAGACTCAGGGGCTACAATGATATGGCTCGGCAAAATTGGCCGGTTTCAGTGAATTCAAGAACTCTGGGTCATTGGAGGGAGAATAACCCAGCCCCTGAGGCTACTGCCTTATTGGAGAAAATTTAAAGGCCGTCAGAAAAATCTATGGCTTAAAATGAAGGATTCCGGTTTAAAATCCGGCTCAAGGGAAAACTGCCTCTAACAAAGCTTTGAAGCTCTCAATAACCGATTTGAAATTCCGGTTCAAAAAGAATTCCTCTCTCGCAAGCTCGAGTTCTCAGAAAAATTAAAGGTTGCCAAAGAGAACTTGCTGCCATTATGCGCGGTTCAAACATGGGTATCCTGCCTTATGGGCTCATCTTATTATGGTCACTTGGGGGCGTCCTATTCAATGAACATAGCTATATTCACCCTTTTGATTGGCTTGCACGCCAAGTGTATTCACCAAAAATCCGGGTTATCCTATCTATATGCAAGATGCTTCTCCACCAGGTAATCCTGGATGACTCGCCATGTCCTTAACAGTCAATCTTTTAAATAAGACCCTAAACTTGTTGAGATTAAAAACATTGGTTGGGTCATGAGAGAGCCATCTTACGGAAAGCAAGGATAAACTCAGGCTATTAGGCCGCCTTCCCTGAAACTTGGTTAAATTTGCCTGTGTGCACGATGCTACTCCAACCCCGCATACTCTCGATAAGTCAATCTTTTAATAAGACCCTGAACTTATCCGGGTTAAAATGTCGATTGGGTCATGTGAGAGCCGGCTCACGGAAAGCGCGGATACTCCAGTGGCTATCATGCTAGTTTCATTGAAGTAGAGATTTTGGCTCGGCGGCCTATGAAAGCCTCGTGTTTTTTGGATTTTTTACTTCCTCTTGGATTTATATCATCCCTTCTTTCTTACCATATAGTTTTCACAAGTCGGGCCAAGCAGCCCTGACTATGTCTCATATTTGCGATATTACCCCCTGCCCTGGCTTTGGACGTTAAGTCGCCAGTATATTTTTGATTGCGCCATTGGAATTATGCGCTTATAAATCATTGGATTATTATCTTCAAGCCATATGGCGATGTAAACCGATAGTATAAGTCAATTCTACAGGACATGCAGAGCTATGGCTTCCATAAATGATTAAGTTCAAGCTCATCATCAAAATTGATGTTTCAAAAGGGTTATCCATTCTGGATTTTCTCAAAGGCTATAAGCCGCCGGGTTATAAAAATTCCGGCTTACAATGAATGCGCATTAAGTCGCCATCGGCCAAGAGCCGCCGAGTATTTAAACTCCGGATTTACCTGTCAATAGATAAGTCGCTCCAGCACAATGGCTATTATTTATTTATTAATGAATATGATTTATTCTGCAATGAAAGGAATAGTCCCGAGTCACTGCAGGCTTACAACCCGACACTTGGGGGCTACATTTTTCTAATCCTGATTATATCAAATATGGAAGTCCCATGTTGCTGCAAGCATGCACCATGACACTTGGGGGCTAATTCAAATTCATTTTTACTCGCCTTATTGAAGACCCGACTCATCACATCGTAATGAGCCGACCCTTGGGGGCTACCAGTTGCTCCTGTCAAAAAAAATTCAAGGTATAAAAGCCTTAATCCATTATATTGAAGGTTCCATTGCTCAGCTGGTAGAGCACAAGGCTCTTAACCTTGTGGTCGTGGGTTCAAGCCCCACGATTCAATGAAGTATATATAAAGTCCCAGCTCAGCATTATCTTACTAAGACGGCCCTTGGGGGCTACATGTTGCTGCTCAAGTCTACATGATCATATCTACAAAGTTCCTACTCATTATTGCATAATGACCCGGCCCTTGGGGGCTACACTGGTTGAAGTTTTTATGGGCATAGGGAAATTACAAGTCCCAGGTTGCTGCAAGCATGACAACCCGGCACTTGGGGGCTACATATGTGGAATATTCAGTTTTGGCTAGTGATTGAGATGAACAATCTGGATTTCTTCAAGGTTGCGACATTTATATTAAAGCAAGTCTTAAGCTGTTACTATGCTCCCTTCTTAAGACTTGGGGGCTATAAGTGATATGCATATAAGGGAGGTACGCTTTCAAGCTTGATGTTAGCAACAATTATGATCCGATGCCATCAATATTGACAAACCGGTAATTTTGGCAGTGATAAACCGGCAGGTTCTACATCTTCAAGCCGGCTGAAAATCAGATGAGTATTTCAAGATAATATTTTTGTTAAGCATTGGGAGCTGAATCAAATGAATTATTCTTCACAATATTTCCGTGAGAAACCAATGCGAGCAAATTGATTATGAAGCTGGTCTATTGACCCGGACTTTCCAAAAGAAGGAAATGACAAGGACTTAAGGATGATCAGGTGCCGGCTTACAAGAATTTTTAACCCGGAGCACAACCTGTCAAATTTGTTCTTGTGTTTATTTTGCAGGATGAGTTTAACATGGATAAATCCAAATTAAACTGGGGGCTAATGTCGGGGATATACCTCACGGTGTAATCCGGGCGGATGTATGACCCGGCCAGACTTGGCGACTCAATGGTGACCTGCCCTGACCCGGCGACTAACTAGTAACCCGCCCAGAGTTGGAGGCTCATTGGTGACCCGGCGGGCGGGTCAGAAGAGCGACAAGACCCGGTGGCCCAGAAGGCGTCTCATGGAAGGCCGACTCATGTTATGGTGTGTGATACGTCTCCAACATATCTATAATTTTTGATTGCTCCATGCTATATTATCTACTGTTTTGGACATTATTGGGCTTTATTATCCACTTTTTTATTATTTTTGGGACTAACCTATTAACCGGAGGCCCAGCCCAGAATTGTTGTTTTTTGCATGTTTTAGGGTTTTGAAGAAAAGGAATATCAAATGGAGTCCAAACGGAATGAAACCTTCGGGAACGTGATTTTCTCAACGAACAAGACCCGGGAGACTTGGACCCTACGTCAAGAAAGAAAAGAGGAGGCCACGAGGTAGGGGGGCGCGCCTGCCTACCCCAGGCGCGCCCTCCACCCTCATGGGCCCCTTGTTGCTCCACCGACGTACTCCTTCCTCCTATATATACCTGCGTACCCCCAAATGATCAGATACGGAGCCAAAACCCTAATTCCACCGTCATAACTTTCTGAATCCATGAGATCCCATCTTGGGGCCTGTTCCAGAGCTCCACCGGAGGGGGCATCGATCACGGAGGGCTTCTACATCAACACCATAGCCTCTCCGATGAAGTGTGAGTAGTTTACCTCAGACCTACGGGTCCATAGTTAGTAGCTAGATGCCTTATTCTCTCTTTTTGGATCTCAATACAACGTTCTCCCCCTCTCTTGTGGAGAACTATTCGATGTAATCTTCTTTTTGCAGTGTGTTTGTTGAGACCGATGAATTGTGGGTTTATGATCAAGTCTATCTATGAGCAATATTTGAATCTTCTCTGAATTCTTTTATGTATGATTGGTTATCTTTACCAATCTCTTCGAATTATCAGTTTGGTTTGGCCTACTAGATTGATCTTTCTTGCAATGGGAGAAGTGCTTAGCTTTGGGTTCAATCTTGCGGTGTCCTTTCCCAGTGACAGTAGGGGCAGCAAGGCACGTATTGTATTGTTGCCATCGAGGATAACAAGATGGGGTTTTCTTCATATTGCATGAGTCTATCCCTCTACATCATGTCATCTTGCTTAAGGCGTTACTCTATTTTTAACTTAATACTCTAGATGCATGCTGGATAGCGGTCGATGAGTGGAGTAATAGTAGTAGATGCAGGCAGGAGTCGGTCTACTTGTCTCGGACGTGATGCCTATATACATGATCATGCCTAGATATTCTCATAACTATGCTCAATTCTGTCAATTGCTCAACAGTAATTTGTTCACCCACCGTAGAATACTTATGCTCTCGAGAGAAGCCACTTGTGAAACCTATGGCCCCCGGGTCTATCTTTATCATATTGATCCTACTACTTAGTTATTTCCTTTGCTATTTACTTTGCCTTTATTTTACTTTGCATCTTTATCACAAAAATACCAAAAATATTATCTTATCATATCTATCAGATCTCACTCTCGTAAGTGGCCTTATAGGGATTGACAACCCCTATTTGCGTTTTTTGTGAGGATTTATTTGTTTTGTGTAGGTACGAGGGACTCGCGCATAGCCTCCTACTGGATTGATACCTTGGTTCTCAAAAACTGAGGGAAATACTTACGCTAGTTTGCTGCATCATCCCTTCCTCTTCGGGGAAAACCAACGCAGTGCTCAAGAGGTAGCAAGAAGGATTTCTAGCGCCGTTGTCGGGGAGGTCTACGCAAAAGTCAACATACCAAGTACCCATCACATACCCTTATCTCCCACATTACATTATTTGTCATTTGCCTCTCGTTTTGCTCTCCCCCACTTCACCCTTGTCGTTTTATTCGCCCTCTCTCTCTATCCTCCCTCTCTCTATTTGCCTCTTTTTGCCCGCTTGCTTTTTGTTTGCTTGTGTGTTAGTTTGCTTGCTTGTCACAATGGCTCAAGATAATACTAAATTATGTGACTTCACCAATACCAACAACAATGATTTTATTAGCACTCCGATTGCTCCTCTTACCGATGCTGAATCTTGTGAAATTAATACTGCTTTGCTAAATCTTGTCATGAAAGATCCGTTTTCCGGCCTTCCTAGTGAAGATGCCGCTACCCATCTAAATAGCTTCGTTGATTTGTGTGACATGCAAAAGAAGAAAGATGTGGATAATGATATTGTTAAATTGAAGCTATTTCCTTTTTCGCTTAGAGATCGTGCTAAAGCTTGGTTTTCGTCTTTGCCTAAAAATAGTATTGATTCATGGAACAAGTGCAAAGATGCTTTTATCTCTAAGTATTTTTCCTCCCGCTAAGATCATCTCTCTTAGAAACGATATTATGAATTTTAAGCAACTTGATCATGAACATGTTGCACAAGCTTGGGAGAGAATGAAACTAATGATACGTAATTGCCCTACTCATGGTTTAAATTTGTGGATGATTATACAAAATTTTTATGCCAGATTGAATTTTGCTTCTAGAAAAGTTTTAGATTCGGCCGCGGGAGGAACTTTTATGGAAATCACTTTAGGAGAATCTAATGAACTCCTAGATAATATTATGGTTAATTATTCTCAATGGCATACTGAAAGATCTACTAATAAAAAGGTGCATGCGATAGAAGAAATTAATGTTTTGAGTGGAAAGATGGATGAACTTATAAAATTATTTGCTAATAAGAGTGTTTCTTATGATCCTAATGATATGCCCTTGTCTACTTTGATTGAGAATAATAATGAATCTATGGATGTGAATTTTGTTGGTAGGAACAATTTTGGTAACAACGCTTATAGAGGAAATTTTAATCCTAGGCCTTATCCTAGTAATCCCCTAATAATTATGGTAATTCCTACAACAATTCTTATGGAAATTATAATAAGATGCCCTCTGATTTTGAATCTAATATTAAATAATTTATTACTTCGCAAAAGAATTTTAATGCTATGATTGAAGAAAAATTGCTTAAGATTGATGATTTGGCTAGGAATGTTGATAGAATTGCTCTTGATGTTGATTCTTTGAAACTTAGATCTATTCCACCTAAGCATGATATCAATGAGTCTCTCAAAGCCATGAGAATTTCCATTGATGAGTGCAAAGAAAGAACTGCTAGGATGCATGCTAAGAAAGATGCCTTTATAAGAGCGTGTTCTTCTAGTTCCTATGAAAATAAAGATGAAGATATAAAAGTTATTGATGTGTCCCCTATTAAATCTTTGTTTTGCAATATGAATCTTGATAATTATGGGACTGAATATGATCCACCTTTACCTAGAAGGCGTTCCAAGAATTCGGAATTTGTTGATCTTGATGCTAAATTTGATAAAAGTGGGATTGAAGAAATTAAAACCCTGGATGTTTCTAAAACCACTATTATGGATTTCAAGGAATTTAACTATGAAAATTGCTCTTTGATTGATTGTATTTCCTTGTTGCAATCCGTGCTAAATTCTCCTCACGCTTATAGTCAAAATAAAGCGTTTACTAAACATATCGTTGATGCCTTGATGCAATCTTATCAAGAAAAACTTGAATTGGAAGTTTCTATCCCTAAAACTTTATGATGAGTGGGAACCAACTATTAAAATTAAAATTAAAGATCATGAATGCTATGCTTTATGTGATTTGGGTGCTCGTGTTTCCATGATTCCAAAGACTTTGTGTGATTTGTTAGGTTTCCATGATTTGATGATTGCTCTCTAAACTTGCACCTTGCGGATTCCACTATTAAGAAACCTATGGGAAGAATTAATGATGTTCTTATTGTTGAAAATAGGAATTATGTGCCTGCAGATTTTATTGTTCTTGACATAGATTGCAATCCTTCATGTCCTATTATTCTTGGTAGACCTTTCCTTAGAACGATTGGTGCGATTATTGATATGAAGGAAGGAAATGTTAGATTCCAATTTCCATTAAGGAAAGGCGTGGAACACTTTCCTAGAAAGAAAATTAAATTACCTTATGAATCTATTATGAGAGGCACTTATGGATTGCCTACCAAAGATGGCAATACCTAGATCTATTCTTGCTTGTTATGCCTAGCTAGGTGCGTTAAACGATAGCGTTTGTTGGGAGGCAACCCAATTTTATTTTTATTTCTTACTTTTTCTCCTGTTTAGTAATAAATAATTTATCTAGCCTCTGTTTTGGTTGTGTTTTTTGTGTTTAATTAGTGTTTGTGCCAAGTAGAACCGTTGGGAAGACTTGGGGAAAGTCTTGTTGAACTTGCTGTAAAAAACAGAAACTTTAGCGCTCACGAGAACTGCTGTCATTTTTATTTGGAAAGTGCTATTTAGTTAATTCTTTTTGAAGATGATTAATAGATAAATTCCTCACGTCCGGAAATTTATTTTAGAATTTTTGGGGTTCCATATCTTGCGCTAGCTACATATTACTACAGACTGTTCTGTTTTTGATAGATTCTGTTTTTCCTGTGTTGTTTGCTTATTTTGATGAATCTATGGCTAGTAAAATAGTTTATAAACCATAGAGAAGCTGGAATAAAGTAGGTATAACACAAATATAAATAAATAATGAGTTCATTACAGTACCTTGAAGTGGTCTTTTATTTTCTTTCGCTAACGGAGCTCACGAGATTTTCTACTTTAAGTTTTGTGTTGTGAAGTTTTCAACTTTTGGGTAAAGATTTGATGGATTATGGAACAAGGAGTGGCAAGATCCTAAGCTTGGGGATGCCCATGGCACCCCCAAGATAATCTAAGGACACCTAAAAGCCAAAGCTTGGGGATGCCCCGGAAGGCATCCCCTCTTTCGTCTACTTCTATCGGTGACTTTACTTGCAGCTATATTTTTATTCGCCACATGATATGTGTTTTGCTTGGAGCGTCTTGTATTATTTGAGTCTTCGCTTTTAAGTTTACCACTATCATCCTTTCTGTACGCACCTTTTGAGAGAGTTGTCAGTGTCAAAACCGGCAGATCTCGGGTAGGGGGTCCCGAACTGTGCGTCTAGGCCGGATGGTAACAGGAGGCAGGGGACACAATGTTTTACCCAGGTTCGGGCCCTCTTGGTGGAGGTAAAACCCTACGTCCTGCTTGATTAATATTGATGATATGGGTAGTACAAGAGTAGATCTACCACGAGATCAGAGAGGCTAAACCCTAGAAGCTAGCCTATGGTATGATTGTATGTTGTCCTATGGACTAAAACCCTCCAGTTTATATAGACACCAGAGAAGTTAGGATTACACAAGGTCGGTTACAAAGGAGGAGATATACATATCCGTATTGTCTAGCTTGCCTTCCATGCCAAGTAGAGTCCCATCCGGACACGAGACGAAGTCTTCAATCTTGTATCCTCATAGTCTAATAGTCCGGCCAATGGAGATAGTCCGGCTGTCCGGAGACCCCCTAATCCAGACTCCCACAGTAGCCCCTGAACCAGGCTTTCAATGACGATGAGTCCGGCGCGCAGTATTGTCTCGGCATTGCAAGGCGGGTCCCCCTCCGAATACACCACGGAAGAATTTTGAATTAAGGATAGTGTCCGACCCTGCAAAATAAGTTCCACATACACCGTAGAGAGAATATATTTCCACAAATCTTTAATCTGCTGACACGTTTTGGCAACATGACATCATGCCATGGGCCGGTGCTTATTCGAACCAATTTTTTCCCCACCAGCTCCGCACATAACGCGAGGCGGTTTCTTGACACGTCTTGTCAAAGCAGAGATCATGTTCCCCTAATTACAGGATTCTCATTAATACAGTCGTGGGTAACCCAACCGTGTCTAGGACTCCTAGATTATAGGCAAGTCCAAATGACCACGGAGAGGACGCTTGATATTCACCCTCTTTATAAAGGGCCAAGGTTTTCGCTTTTTCCCTCTCGTGCTCAATCGAACCCTTCCCCCGCCTCGAGCTCTAACACCCAAAGCCCAGGTCAGTGCTCCAGATCTAGCCCCGGCACTCCTTTCTCACATCTTCGACATTTATTTTCGTGTGTGAGGCCTTCCTCCGCATTACCCCTCACTTCGGCCTATGGATCAAGACCTTTGAAGTGAAGCCGAAGATGATCAAGGGGCAACATGCAGCGTGCGGAGGCGCGTCAATAAGCAAGATGGTAGGAGCTCCATGGCCAAAAGGTTCCTTTCCAGAGGTGTTCGGATTATGGCAACAGGAGTGGTTTTACATCACGGCTCCCAGAAGTGCCAAGTGGGCGGCTGCCCCGCTTTCCGCTCGGGCCCCCCACCACAACTGATGTCATGGACTAGCAGAGGTCTGAGCTGGGGTCCAGCCAAGGATGTGCCTATACTGCAAAGCCACATTCAAGATCTCTTCGAGGGAGATTTTAATTTGGTTGTGGTAATGCAAGTTATGCTGGTTCGTCCAGTCCAGCCTTGCAAACGCAGGCCCCTTCGCTTGTGGGAGTTCAACCCAGAAGGACCGCGTGCTATTCAAAATTTCCTCGGCCTAACGCACGAGGAAATGTACAAGTCATTCTTCGGACCTCAAATAGAGTGTCCGGATACTACCGAGGACGTGGGCCTGAGTAGCAACCGCGCCGCCGAACAAGTAAGCAGTCCTCTAGCCGAATACACCATCTTTTATTCATCATGACGTCATTTCTGAGAGATCGCTCTTTGACCAGCACTGGCTAACAAAGGCAAAGATGATTCGGGGTTCAGCCCCCCTCCCTGAGGGTTTCGAAAATCCAGTGCTGGAAAAGATGCTCGAGCTCGCACCTTGCCCGGAGCCCTCGAAGGAAGATACAGGGGGGAAATATAGGCGAAAGCGGGCCCCCATCGCTGCCAGTTCCAACCGAGGGAATGAGCGCCTCCATAAGGAGGATAACCGGGGGAGGAAGAGGACTGCTTCTGAGGATCCGGAAGCCGAGGCCTCCAAACGAGAGAAGAAGTCTCCAACAGAGGGTCCTGCCTCGGGGGGTGCTCTTGCCGCACAAAGTCCGCGGGGGATGATCCTCCAACGAGTCGTAAGTGATTCAAAAAATACTTTAATAGTGAAGGTATACTACCTTTCTTCTGAGGAAAATAACCGCCGCATATTTGTAGTTCGGGTCTTAGCCCTTCTCAGCTGAGCTCGTCTTCGGGGGATCTTCTTCCGGAGATGATGGAGAGCGAAACGCCTCCCCCGGACTCCTCCGCTCAAGAAGCGGGCGACCCCGAAGTGTCGTCAGGGAGGGCCTCTCCGGATCTGGTGAGGCCAGAAGATAATCCCATAGACTCCCGATGTCCTCAGCGTCCGGCTCCCGAAGAGAGCAAACAAAAGAGTCCGGCACCGTCTGGTATGCGGTCGGACGTTCTGAGGGAGCTGTTAGGGCGAGCGGCCATCTCAGAAGAGCACCGTACACTGATGGGTACGGTGATGGAGAGAATTTCGTCCGCCGAAAGCGGATTACATGAAGCCTTTATGAGTCTACTCACAGGCTTTGAGGTACGTGAAATAATATGTGATAGTACCACACATGTTAGGTGTGCCCTATGTAGATAGTAGCCCCTGAGACTCTGGTTGTCGTCGAGAACGCCGGCGAACAGAGGATCATAGTCCCAGGCAATAACCAGACTGCCTTTATGTGCAGGTGGTGGAAGCTCCGGTGGCTAGCCGGACTAGTGAGTTTGCCGAATTAAAACGTCAACTGGATGCGGCAGACGCCGACATCGAGCTTGTTAATAAGCGGCTTGCCGAATCACAGGGTAAGTAATGTTTTCTGGTGAATGTCACACAATAAGAGCAGCATGATGCCAGTATCTTTAAAATGTTGTGACTGCAGACGGAGGTGCCACCGTGGAGACCCTTCGGGCGGAACTCGCCCGAGCCAAGGAACAAGCGAGGGTTAGTAATGCGGCTGCTTTGAAGGCGGCCGAAGAGTTAAGAGCCGAGAAGGCCGCCCATTGCGAAAGCAAAGAAAAGATGGCCAAGATGGCCGTAGAATTAAAAGGCACTGCCGACCGTTGCCAGTTCCTTGAAGAAGAGAACCGAGTGAAGGCAGCGGACCTTGAGAAGGCCATTATGGCGACCAAAGACAGTCGCTCTGCTATGAGGGCGAAGAAGGAGGAGCTGCGCGAAGCCGGGGATATTGCGGCTGGGAAGCCCTTTCTGCTGCGAGGAAGTTCGGAGATCCGTGTATGCCCCTCTGGATCGGCTGTGGAGTTCGGCAGACGCATATATGGACTTGGCGGCAAGCGCTACGATGTGGCCGAATACTTCCAAGATCAATCAGATCGTGAAGTGGACAAGCTATTCTGGTTGCAATTCAACGTTCCAGAGCGTCCGCTTCCCTTGACTGATCAGCTAGCCGAATGGGCCGAACTTAATAGGTTGTCCGGACTCGCCATGAGGTCCGTTGTAGATCATTTGTGGCCGGAGAAGCCGAAGCCGAACAGCTATTTCAGCTTAGTGCAGCAGTTCCTTGGTGCGGTGCCGCGCATCAACGCGATGAAGAGGTCGGCGTGCATAGAAGGCTCGCGGATGGCCTTTGCCCGTGTCAAGGCATACTGGGCGGAGATGGATGCTACCACTGTTGCGGCGCAAGGTTCGGCCATAGGCCGAGTAGCTGCCGAGCACTATTTTGAAGAGGTTCTTGAGGGTGCTCGTTTGATAGAGTCCCAGTGCTCGAAGAATATTATGTTTGAATGACATGTATTCCCATTGTAAACACAATGTTTTTATGAAATATAGTAAGGCTGTATTTATACTTTTGCCGAAAGTAATGTGATGCCTCCTGTGCGGCCGTTTATGTATATATGTATATAACCTAAAAGATTGCAGTCGTCAGCTTCAACCCCCCACGCATATAATGCGGAGGTGCTCGCAAAAAAAACGTGTGTTCACACTTAACCCAACGTCTTGGTCCTATTAAGGAGGTGATAGCGCAGCGAACGAGGCAACTGGACTATAATGCTTTAGCACTTTCACTTAGCCATAGGAGTTTGACAGTGGGGCTACTAGATAGCCCCTGGTGGCTCCGCACTCTCCCGATCTCGGGGTGCGTACATGCCTGGCCGGAAACGGCCCTTCGTTAAGGCAGAGAATCTAACATTCGATAGGTCATCGAGTGGTTGACCAGTCTCACGCTATATCATGACAGTCAGTTTTCGGCTTTCTCTACTGAGGTGCTCGTCCGGATGAACCAGGGCACAATCGTAGTAGTTCTCCTGGTGCTGCCTTAGCCGATAAAGCGGAACGTAAGGCACCAAAACACAGGAGCCGTGCAAACCCAACATTTGACCAAAGACAATGATTCGGAGCTGATGCATATAAGGCCAAACTCGCGACGCCGAACACTCCCTAAGGTATTCGGTCTTTATGGTATAAACCGGCCTAAATAGTGCCCTTTTGAGAAGCCCCTTGTGTCCAGGTACGTGCATTATTCTGACGTGGCCACATGCCAAGACGTCAGCATCCTTCTCAATTGTTGAGAATTCGAGGGATGTGTATCAACAAGAGACAGTAAAAAAGGTTTACGCAGGGTCTTAATCTAAAAAGAATCCTTGGAACGGGTCCCTGCTGCACGTCTGCGCCTGTGTCTCCGTTGTGCCGTATCCTGGACGGGTGTAGCACGATGATCATCTATAAAAGAGAGGAACTTAGGTGAAAAAGTTGTCGTGCAAAAAGATAGTTTTAAAGAAACCATGTATAATTCAAGATGATGAAGAAATTGCCACTTGTCTGCGCGTGTTGAGCCCCTTGTATTGACAATAGGGGTGTGACCATTTATATCGGTATGAATACATATAGATGCGCTGCGCCGGAACCCTCGCCCACCCACCCTGTCCTCGTCGGTCCTTCGACGACCCCACCCGACGTGCTCTTTAGCTCTCTGAGCCGTTTTTACGTGTGCGGCTGCCAAGGCAGTCGCATTCTCTTCGGCCGCAAAGATCGCTTAATACTTCCGTTCACTGTAATGATGCCACGTGGACCGGGCATCTTGAGCGTGAGGGAAGCGTAATGCGGTATTGCATTAAAGCGAGCAAAAGCTTCGCGTCCAAGTAGTGCTTGATAACCGCATTGGAACGGAGCAATGTGGAAGGTTAAATGTTCGCTACGGGAGTTATCGGGGAAGCCGAATATAACCTTTAGTAGCAGGGAGCCCGTGCAGTGAGCCCCTGGGCCTGGCGTTACTCCTTTAAAGGTAGTGTTGCTATGGCAAATTTGTTGGGTCTATCCCCATTTCGCGGATTGTATCCTGGTATATCAGGTTTAAACTGCTGCCACCGTCCATCAGGACTCGTGTAAAGTGGTATCCGTCAATTATTGGGTCTAATACCAGGGCAGCCCATCCTGCCCGCCGGATACTTGCTGAGTAATCACGATGGTCGAAAGTGATCGGTTGAGACGACCAGTGGCAGGACTTCGCGGTGATAGGCCCTTGGGCATATTTATTTCTGGGAGTGCCGCTTTGCTTCCCTGATCACGTGTAACACGTTTACTGTTTTGACTTCTAGTGGAAATTTCTTTTGTTCCCCAGTGTCTTGCTTGAGAGGCTCATCCTCATCTTCGCTTGGTGTATCCTCCCCCTTGTGTACGGCGTTGAGCTTGCCGGACTGCTTGAAGACCCAACATTCTCTGTGGGTATGATTAGGTTTACCAGGGGTGCTATGGATCTGACATACTTGGTCCAGAATTTTGTTTAGGCTGGACAGTTCGTCTCTGGCGCCTTTAGAGGGCGGCTTTTGCTGACTTGGCCGAGAGCTTTTGAATCCGGCGTTTTACTGCCATGCTCTTCCTGTTGTCTTCTTTATTCTGGTGTTTGTTATTGTTGTTGCGCCGTGATTTCCCATTTCCATCTCTAGCTTCAGATGTACTATGGTCACTGGTGCTGCATCTGGCTAGCCAGCTATCCTCACCCGCGCAAAAGCGGGTCATGAGGCTTGTTAATGTTGCCATTGTTCTCGGCTTTTCTTGGCCGAGGTGTCTGGCAAGCCATTCGTCACGGACGCTATGCTTAAAAGCTTCCAAGGCTTCGGCATCCGGACAGTCGACTATTTGGTTCTTTTTAGTAAGAAACCTATTCCAGAGCTTTCAAGCTGACTCTCCGGGCTATTGAGTTATATGACTCAAATCGTCCGCGTCCGGAGGTCGGACATAAGTTCCTTGAAAATTTTCCCGGAAAGCGTCTTCGAGATCTTCCCAGCTTCCAATGGAGTTTTCAGGGAGGCTTTTAAGCCAGTGTCGAGCTGGCCCTTTGAGTTTGAGGGGTAAATATTTAATGGCATGGAGATCGCCTCCTCGAGCCATATGGATGTGGAGGATATAGTCCTCAATCCAGACCCCAGGGTCTGTTGTTCCGTCGTATGCCTCTATGTTTACGGGTTTGAATTCCTCTGGAAATTCATGGTCCAGCACCTCATCGGTGAAACATAGGAGGTGTGCGGCGCCCCTGTATCTGGGCGTGCCGTGGTGTTCGGATGTTTTGTGTGTTGCATCGTATGCTGGAGCGCGCTTGCATGGTCCATAGATGGATCTAGTTGCTTCGTCCTTTTGATGTGAGCCCTCGCGTGGATCGCGTATTGGCTTATGTGCGGCATTGCTTGCCGCTCCATGTTGGCCGTGAGGTCGTCTATCCGCTTTGGGTAGCTCTTGGGCCTCCTCATCGAATTCGGGTAGCAACTTCTGCTTCGGGTAGCTCTTGGTGGGGCGATTACCACCATACTTCGCTGCTGTGTTGAGTACTTTACTCCATCTGATTTGGAGTGTGTCCTGCGCAGCCTTGAGCCTTTGCTTCTGCTTTTTTAGACTCCTCGCGGTGGCAACAAGCCTTTGACGGGCATTCTGTTGCTCCGGGTGCCTGTCCGGTGTTATGTCATCCGGACTATTATCTTTGACAGAATCGGTTTGTTCAGTTTGATTCTCCGTATTGCTGTGGTCCGGCAGTGGTTCGCCCTGCCCTAACGCTGGGTCTGTATGATCGTTATTTCTGTCGAGGCGGGATTTGGGGCGGCGCTTATGCCTCCGCTTTGACTGCTTCTCGAGGGGACAAGCCTTTGATGTGTCCTTCCGTTCCTCGTCGTCGTCTTCTTTTGGTGTGTCCACCATGTATACGTCATGTGATGAGGTGGACGTCCAGTGCCCTGTGGGCAGTGGTTCCTCTTTGTCTCCCGCATCGTCGTCCATATCGTCAATGTCTTCGGAGTCAAAGTCGAGCATGTCGGTTAAGTCATCGATAGTGGCTACTAAGTGGGTGGTGGGTCGCGAATTTCTTCGTCGTCCGCATCCCAGTCCTGCCGGACATAAGTTCGGCCAGTATCCTCCTGATAAGGAGAGAGACCTTAACGAGTTCAGTATGTCGCCAAAGGGCGAGTGCCGATAACTATCCGTGGAGGTAAGCTCCATGATCGGCGCCCAATCAGATTCGATGGGAACGGGCGCAGGCGGTTCGGAGTCCGTGGCCGGAGAAGGATCCGGCAGTTTATCAACACGGCTCTCATGCAAGGTAAGGTCGATGTTCGATGTTCGGCTCGATCGCCGCTGAGGGTAAGGCCTCCGTGGCGGGGTCCATCCACCCGTCCACGGAAGGCGCAACTGGCTCCGAATTGAGGGTCGGAGCGGCTGCCGGTGCGATCTCCTGAACACTATCTGATGGTAGAGCTAAATCGTACTCATCGTGATCGCGTGACGCACAAGGCAGAGGCTTGAATCCGTCGAAGATCAAGTCTCCGCGGACATCGGCCGTGTAGTTTAAGCTTCCAAACCTGACATGATGGCCAGGGGCGTAACTTTGGATCTGCTCCAGATGGCCAAGCGAATTGGCCCGCAGTGCAAAGCCGCCTAACACGAAGATCTGTCCGTGGAGAAAAGTCTCATCCTGGACTGCATCGCTATCGATGATAGTAGGAGCCATCAAGCCTAACAGCGACGACACAGAGGAACTCTCAATGAAAGCACCAATGTCGGTGTCAAAACCGGCGGATCTCGGGTAGGGGGTCCCGAACTGTGCGTCTAGGCCGGATGGTAACAGGAGGCAGGGGACACAATGTTTTACCCAGGTTCGGGCCCTCTTGATGGAGGTAAAACCCTACGTCCTGCTTGATTAATATTGATGATATGGGTAGTACAAGAGTAGATCTACCACGAGATAAGAGAGGCTAAACCCTAGAAGCTAGCCTATGGTATGATTGTATGTTGTCCTACGGACTAAAACCCTCCGGTTTATATAGACACCGGAGAGATTAGGGTTACACAAGGTCGGTTACAAAGGAGGAGATATACATATCCGTATTGCCTAGCTTGCCTTCCACGCCAAGTAGAGTCCCATCCGGACACGAGACGAAGTCTTCAATCTTGTATCTTCATAGTCTTATAGTCCGGCCAATGGAGATAGTCCGGCTATCCAGAGACCCCCTAATCCAGGACTCCCACAAGAGCCATACATGATTTGGAATTTGTTAGAATACTCTATGTGATTCGCTTATATCTTTTGAGTTATATAGTTTTGCTCTAGTACTTCACTTATATCTTTTAGAGCACGGTGGTGGATTTTTTTATAGAAACTATTGATCTCTCATGCTTCACTTAGATTATTTTGAGAGTCTTAATAGCATGGTAATTTGCTTAAAATCCTAATATGCTAGGTATTCAAAGTTAGTAAAATTTTCTTAAGAGTGTTTTGAATACTAAGAGAAGTTTGATGCTTGATGATTGTTTTGAGATATAGAGGTAATAATATCAAAGTCGTGCTAGTTGAGTAGTTGTAAAATTTAGAAATACTTGTGTTGAAGTTTGCAAGTCCCGTAGCATGCATGTATGGTAAACGTTATGCAACAAATTTGAAACATGAGGTGTTATTTGATTGTCTTCCTTATGAGTGGCGGTCGGGGACGAGCGATGGTCTTTTCCTACCAATCTATCCCCCTAGGAGCATGCGCGTAGTACCGAGGTTTTTGATTACTTGTAGATTTTTGCAATAAGTATGTGAGTTCTTTTTGACTAATGTTGAGTCCATGGATTATACGCACTCTCACCCTTCCATCCTTGCTAGCCTCTTCGGTACCGTGCATTGCCGTTTCTCACATTGAGAGTTGGTGCAAACTTCGCCGGTGCATCCAAACCCCGTGATATGATACGCTCTTTCACACATAAACCTCCTTATATCTTCCTCAAAACATCCACCATACCTACCTATTATGGCATTTCCATAGCCATTCCGAGAAATATTGTCATGCAACTTTCCATCATTCTGTTCATCATGACACATTCATTATTGTCATATTGCTTAGCATGATCATGTAGTCGACATAGTATTTGTGGCAAAGCCACCGTTCATAATTCTTTCATACATGTCACTCTTGGTCCATTGCATATCCCGGTACACCGCCGGAGGCATTCATATAGAGTCATCTTTGTTCTAGTATCGAGTTGTAATCATTGAGTTGTAAATAAATAGAAGTGTGATGATCATCATTTTCTAGAGCATTGTCCCAAGTGAGGAATATAAAAAAGAGAAAGGCCATAAAAAATGAGAGAAAAAGAGAGAAGGGACAATGTTACTATCCTTTGCCACGCTTGTGCTTCAAAGTAGCACCATAATATTCATGTTAGAGAGTCTCTTGTTTTGTCACTTTCATATACTAGTGGGAATTTTTCGTTATAGAACTTGGCTTGTATATTCCAACAATGGGCCTCCTCAAGTGCCCTAGGTCTTCATGAGCAAGCAAGTTGTATGCACACCCACTAGTTTCTTTTGTTGAGCTTTCATACATTTATAGCTCTAGTGCATCCGTTGCATGGCAATCCCTACTCCTTGCATTAACATCAATCGGTGGGCATCACCATAGCCCATTGATTAGCCTCGTTGATGTGAGACTTTCTCCTTTTTTGTCTTCTCCACATAACCCCCCTCATTATATTCTATTCCACCCATAGTGCTATGTCCATGACTCGCGCTCATATATTGCGTGAAAGTTTATAGGTTTGAGATTACTAAAGTACGAAACAATTGCTTGGCTTGTCATCGGGGTTGTGCATGATGAGAGCATTCTTGTGTGACGAAAATGAAACATGACTAAACTGTATGATTTTGTAGGGATGAACTTTCTTTGGCCATGTTATTTTGAGAAGACATAATTGCTTAGTTAGTATGCTTGAAGTATTATTATTTTTATGTCAATATGAACTTTTGTCTTGAATCTTTTGGATCTGAATATTCATACCACAATTAAGAAGAATTACATTAAAATTAGTGTTTTGCCAAGTAGAACCATTGGGAAGACTTGGGGAAAGTCTTGTTGAACTTGCTGTAAAAAACAGAAACTTTAGCGCTCACGAGAACTGCTGTCATTTTTATTTGGAAAGTGATATTTAGTTAATTCTTTTTGAAGATGATTAATAGATAAATTCCTCACGTCCGGAAATTTATTTTAGAATTTTTGGGGTTCCAGATCTTGCGCTAGCTACAGATTACTACAGACTGTTCTGTTTTTGATAGATTCTGTTTTTCGTGTGTTGTTTGCTTATTTTGATGAATCTATGGCTAGTAAAATAGTTTATAAACCATAGAGAAGCTGGAATAAAGTAGGTATAACACAAATATAAATAAATAATGAGTTCATTACAGTACCTTGAAGTGGTCTTTTATTTTCTTTCGCTAACGGAGCTCACGAGATTTTCTACTTTAAGTTTTGTGTTGTGAAGTTTTCAACTTTTGGGTAAAGATTTGATGGATTATGGAACAAGGAGTGGCAAGATCCTAAGCTTGGGGATGCCCATGGCACCCCCAAGATAATCTAAGGACACCTAAAAGCCAAAGCTTGGGGATGCCCCGGAAGGCATCCCCTCTTTCGTCTACTTCTATCGGTGACTTTACTTGCAGCTATATTTTTATTCGCCACATGATATGTGTTTTGCTTGGAGCGTCTTGTATTATTTGAGTCTTCGCTTTTAAGTTTACCACTATCATCCTTTCTGTACGCACCTTTTGAGAGAGTTGTCAGTGTCAAAACCGGCAGATCTCGGGTAGGGGGTCCCGAACTGTGCGTCTAGGCCGGATGGTAACAGGAGGCAGGGGACACAATGTTTTACCCAGGTTCGGGCCCTCTTGATGGAGGTAAAACCCTACGTCCTGCTTGATTAATATTGATGATATGGTTAGTACAAGAGTAGATCTACCACGAGATCAGAGAGGCTAAACCCTAGAAGCTAGCCTATGGTATGATTGTATGTTGTCCTATGGACTAAAACCCTCTGGTTTATATAGACACCGGAGAGATTAGGGTTACACAAGGTCGGTTACAAAGGAGGAGATATACATATCCATATTGCCTAGCTTGCCTTCCACGCCAAGTAGAGTCCCATCCGGACACGAGACAAAGTCTTCAATCTTGTATCTTCATAGTCTAACAGTCCGGCCAATGGAGATAGTCCGGCTGTCCGGAGACCCCCTAATCCAGGACTCCTACAGTAGCCCCTGAACCAGGCTTTCAATGACGATGAGTCCGGCGCGCAGTATTGTCTTCGGCATTGCAAGGCGGGTTCCCCCTCCGAATACACCACAGAAGAATTTTGAATATAAGGATAGTGTCCGACCCTGCAAAATAAGTTCCACATACCACCATAGAGAGAATAATATTTCCACAAATCTTTAATCTGCTGACACGTTTTGGCAACATGACATCATGCCATGGGCCGGTGCTTATTCAAACTGTTTTTCCCCAACCCGCTCCGCACATAACGCGAGGCGGTTTCTTGACACGTCTTGTCAAAGCAGAGACCGTGTTCCCCTAATTACGGGATTCTCATTAATATGGTCGTGGGTAACCCAACCGTGTCTAGGACTCCTAGAATATAGGCAAGTCCAAACAGCCACGGAGAGGACGCTTGATATTCACCCTCTTTATAAAGGGACAAGGTTTTCGCTTTTTCCCTCTCGTGCTCAATCGAACCCTTCCCCCACCTCGAGCTCTAACACCCAAAGCCCAGGTCAAGTGCTCCAGATCTAGCCCCGGACTCCTTTCTCCACATCTCGACATTTATTTTCGTGTGTGAGGCCTTCCTCCGCATTACCCCTCACTTCGGCCTATGGCTCAAGACCTTTGAAGTGAAGCCGAAGATGATCGAGGGGCAACATGCAGCGTGCGGAGGCGCGTCAATAAGCAAGATGGCAGGAGCTCCATGGCCAAAAGGTTCCTTTCCAGAGGTGTCCGGATTATGGCAACAGGAGTGGTTTTACATCACGGCTCCCAGAAGTGCCAAGTGGGCGGCTGCCCCGCTTTTCGCTCGGGCCCCCCACCACAATTGATGTCATGGATTAGCAGAGGTCTGAGCTGGGGTCCAGCCAAGGATGTGCCTATACTGCAAAGCCACATTCAAGATCTCTTCGAGGGAGATTTTAATTTGGTTGTGGTAATGCAAGTTATGCTGGTTCGTCCAGTCCAGCCTTGCAAACGCAGGCCCCTTCGCTTGTGGGAGTTCAACCCAGAAGGACCGCGTGCTATTCAAAATTTCCTCGGCCTAACGCACGAGGAAATGTACAAGTCATTCTTCGGACCTCAAATAGAGTGTCCGGATACTACCGAGGATGTGGGCCTGAGTAGCAACCGCGCCGCCGAACAAGTTAACAGCCCTCTAGCCGAATACACCATCTTTTATTCATCATGACGTCATTTCTGAGAGATCGCTCTTTGACCAGCACTGGCTAACAAAGGCAAAGATGATTCGGTGTTCAGCCCCCCTCCCTGAGGGTTTTGAAAATCCAGTGCTGGAAAAGATGCTCGAGTTCGCACCTTGCCCGGAGCCCTCGAAGGAAGATACAGGGGGGAAGAATATGGGCGAAAGCGGGCCCCCATCGCTGCCAGTTCCAACCGAGGGAATGAGCGCCTCCATAAAGGAGGATAATCGGGGGAGGAAGAGGACTGCTTCTGAGGATCCGAAAGCCGAGGCCTCCAAACGAGAGAAGTCTCCAACAGAGGGTCCTGCCTCGGGGGGTGCTCTTGCCACACAAAGTCCGTGGGGGGATGAGTCCTCCAACGAGTCGTAAGTGATTCAAAAAATACTTTAATAGTGAAGGTATACTACCTTTCTTCTGAGGAAAATAACCGCCGCATATACCTTGTAGTTCGGGTCTTAGCCCTTCTCAGCTGAGCTTGTCTTCGGGGGATCTTGTTCCGGAGATGATGGAGAGCGAAACGCCTCCCCCGGACTCCTCCGCTCCAGAAGCGGGCGACCCCGAAGTGTCGTCACGGAGGGCCTCTCCGGATCCAGTGAGGCCAGAAGATAATCCCATAGTCACCCGAAGTCCCCAGCGTCCGGCTCTTGAAGAGAGCAAACAAAAGAGTCCGGCACCGTCTGGTATGCGGTCGGACGTTCTGAGGGAGTTGTTGGGGCGAGCGGCCATATCAAAAGAACACCATACGCTAATGGGTACGGTGATTGAAAGAATTTCGTCCGCCGAAAATGGATTACATGAAGCCTTTATGAGTCTACTGACAGGCTTTGAGGTACGTGAAATGATATTTGATAGTACCGCACATGTTAGGTGTGCCCTGTGTAGATAGTAGCCCCTGAGACTCTGGTTGTCGTTGAGAACTATGGCGAACAGAGGATCATAGTCCCACGCAATAACCAGACTGCCTTTATGTGCAGGTGGTGGAAGCTCC
>NC_053028.1:437093058-437106898 GCF_003073215.2 Triticum urartu | reverse complement strand
GGATTATAATCAGCGCAAGACCCGAATCCAGTGGATTCGAAGATATTGGGCAGAACAATGGTTCAAATACCGGTTTGTGACCCAAGAATATGCTGAGAAAAATGCCATCAAGCGACCATGGGGAGACATCCTATACAAGAATCTTCAACCCAGGTCCAGAGAAGAAGCCATTGAACAAGGCTTCTATCCCTGCATGGTCCGCGGCCACAGCCTGCAGATGCACACCCATCGTCACTACTATGGTGCCGTGACGACAATCTGTTCAAGCGCAACTTCCAGTTTGCCAAGAACTCAGCGAAGCAGAACAAGAAGTCTTTGGGATTAGACTTCAACCCTGGTCCCTCTGCTCCCCGTGCCGATGGAACTCGCGAAGCTGAACCCAATCTTCTTGGGCCCTTCTACAACCTTGAAGGTCTCATCACCCATATAGTGGTTCAAGGGACTGCCGTGAAATGAGCCTAGATGACGCTGACTCAGATGAAGCGCCTGCAGCGCCGAAGCCAAAGAAACTGAAGCAGCCAAAAGCTTCCAAGCCTGCCTCTGCACCAAAAATCTCACGAGCGAAGCCATCGGCAACTGCACCTCCTGAAGACAGTGTGCAGTCTGAAGATTTGTCACGCATCTCCAAGCCCCAGAAGGTCAAGATGCCTCTGCCACACACCGGCCAAGAGCTGAACAGCTGCTGCCATTCTGCGCAATGATGCCATTGATCTGTCCAGTGATGAAGATCTTGCAGATGACGCTCTTGAGCAACTCATCAAGAGCAAAGAAGAAGCAGAAATCTTCAATGATCTGCCTCTCTTTGACGTGACAATCATCCACAACTTCATTGATGAGTGGTTTGACACGCCCAACATCAGCTTCGAAGATCTGCAACTACCCATTGGCCTCAGTGTCGCCTTCCATGGCGCCATTGCTTCAGAGCTAGCTCTTGCTCAGCGCATCATCAAACTGAAGCAAAAGATTGACTATGAAAAGGCTCATTTCATGAAGCATATGGCCAAGCTCAGCGTGCAAGAGGTGAAAAACTTCAAGATTATGCTGCACGAGCTCAAAGAAGCCTTTCTCAAGAAACGCGTAGAAGCTCAGGGTTCTCGGGAGTGCATGAAGAGCCTGGCTGACAAGTGTGTGCAAGGCTACAACGAGGCTGAGAAGCGCAAGGCCCTTGGGCGTTCGGGCATTGATCCCAGGATGGCTGCTAAGCAGAAGAAGAAGCCCATTGTGGCCGAACCCAACGCACCAAGGCAGGAAGCAGATCCCATTGTCTTCCCAACTAGCATGACTGGCTCGAAGCCAAAGGCCCGGTCAACCGCTTCAGAGCTGAAGAAGACGAGGACTGCTGAGGCTGAAGCCAGGAAGAGGAAACATCCTGAAGCCTCTGCTACTGCCCCCTCCAAGAAGAAGAGGAAGACCAAGAAGGAACGGGCTGCTCCCACAGAGCCCTTGATTGTTGAACTCATCTCCATGGTTCACCCTGACGCTGAACCGCAAGAACGCCAACTGACTGTCCATGAGCCTGCTTTCACAGAGGCTCATGAAGCTGAAGACTTTCCAGCAGCTGATCCCATCGCTGCTGAAGACATTGGTCACCATGACCATGTTGAAGATGATGCAGTCCTTCCTCAGCTCGAGCACCAACATGTATCATCGCCTGTGCTAACGCACAGCGAACTCATCAGCATTGGTCGTCCTCTGACGCCAATTGCTCAGGATGCTTCATGGGTTGATCGCCCACAAGAGGAAGAAGACTTTGAGGCCCAGCTAACTCCAACTCCACAGGCGTCGCCAGTGTTGCGCAGGCTTCGCAAAGGACCAAGGCCTCCAATCTCTGAGTCTGAAGCTAAAGCTGTTGAAGACATTCCGGCTGCATCAGCCGATGAAGAAGAAGCCCCAAGATGCTACTCCCCTGTCCCACCAAGAAGTGTTCTCGAGGAGAACGTGACTGTGACCGACCCTCCAGCTCGTCAAGTGGAGGTTGAAAATCTTGAGGCTGCCACCACCAACACCAATGAAGCCACTGACGCTGTCATGGCTGAAGCTAATGTGGAGCCTTCACCAACCCAAGCACCAGAAGTCAGCGAAGCCACTGATCCCACTGCTTCTGTTCCTGCGCCTGCTGCCGTCCTCAGTTCGACTATCATGTTGAGCACAGGCCTCAGGTACAGAAGCCAATCCCAAGATTGCCCAGGTTTCCAGGTCCTGCATCAGCACCTGGATCCTTCAATGTCAATGGCTTCAGAGCAGACAACACATTCTTCAATAGCTCCAGGAACCCCTACTCAAGGGAAAGAATATCATCTGATCGGTTCTGGAGCTATCCGCAGCGAAGCTATTACTCCTGCATTCTATACAATCAAGGTCGCATCTTCCCACACAAGCATCTTGACATTGAAGCAATAGCTGGTCTGCCCTGTCTGGAAGAAGCTCTGGATTGCTTCAAAGAGGTTGGATTGCTGCCGTTCGTCACCGACAAGAGCATTGGAATGAAGAGTTGCTGCTCCAATTCTATGCCACACTTCACATCCGCGGGTACAACAGAGATCCGAAGACTTGGGTCCTGGAGTGGATGACAGGAAACGTTCATCACGAAGCCAAAGCCTTTGACATCATTGAGCTCACTGGTCTACCCACTCCTGGCGATCTCTACGAATCTGGCTGTCAACTTCACAGTGAAGCTGTGGAGAGCATCTTTCAGAAGCCTGAACCTAACATGAGTCAGATGCTCAGTATGATGAAGCCATTGCCCCAAGATGCTGCATATCCCAAAGAGTTCTTTGTTGAAGACCTAGAGTATCTGCCAAGGACTATTTATCACATCATAAGGCGAACTCTCTGGCCCATCAAAGGACACTCTCCACATGCCAAGCTGGAAGGTGCAATGAAAGACTTTGGTCTTCTATATTCTTCATGGCAAATGCTTCAATGCACAGGACTTCTTCATTCGCCAACTTGCTGCATCAGGCTCTGATCTTTTTGGCTTGAAGTTCTACGCCCCATGGGTAATGCGGCTGATCAAACTTCACTCCGCTATCTCATATCAGCCATCTGCTCGCAATCATCGGATCTTTCTGCCTGAATGTGGATATGTCTATTGAAGCCATCTATCCTGAGCCTGCCAAGGAACCTCTAAGTCTTCAGAATGCGAGCATCAAAGTTTTTCTCAGAACATTGAAGCAGTAACTCGTGTGTATCCTTTGGCTGGCACTACACGTGCACCGCATCCTTCTCTCACTGAAGCCACTGATAGCACCATTGCCCAACGACCCAAGAAGCGCACTCGTGTTCTCAATGACCGAGAGCTTCTGGTGGCTCTTCATCAAAAACATGATAGGCATCATGACTGGCTGAAGCGTCAAATGCAAAGCCTCTTGCTGGATGTTAATCGCATTCGCAATCTTGCCACCAAGAATGCCTTTGTTGCTCATGAAACCTCTCGACGCACATGGAAAGGGCTGACGCTGATGTGTTCTGAAGATGATCTTCAAGAGGATGGCTTCTCTGAACGCTTCAAGTTTGACTCCACACTCCTCGAAGGGCAGTGCTGCACGCACTCCATCTCTTGAAGACTCTGAGTTCTCTTCCTCTGCTGCAACTGTGAATGCCAGAGTGATCGAGGATGAAGACGATGCCTACTTCACCGCCACCTCCTTCAGCACGCCACACTGCTCCAAGTTCTTCTGCATCGCCGAACACCACTGACGACCCTGCTGCTTCACCTACCTTCATGGGAACGAGTAGATGCTCTATGTCTTCAAACCTTTTTGGTCCTTACTGACAAAAGGGGGAGAAGCATATGAGTTTGATAGTCTTCAAGTGGGTCCATATGGGCGGGTGCTTTATATTTTGCTTCGTGTTTACAACTCTCGTTTTGATACATTTGGTTCTTTGAGTTGTAACACTTAAACTCAATGGTTGTCTGCTGCTTATTTGCCACTTTGTGATGCGATGATAAATTCCGCATGTGCGACGATAAATTCCGCACTTAGATCATTTTGCAGATGTCCATTTTCCATTATGCATGTCATTATCTTCACATACCTTCACATTGCATACTGAATTGTCATCATAAGTTGAAGAGGATCTCCACAAGTACAACCTCCATGTACATTTGCATTCCAAAAGCAAATTACTTATATGCACATCTTCAGGGGGAGCCTTTGCAACTTATGAAGACAATTCCTTATCCTTTACAATTTCACATATTATATTCCCCGTTGAAAACTTCAACTAGTTTGTCATCAATCACCAAAAAGGGGGAGATTGTAAGTGCATCTAGTGCCACCCCTAGTTGGTTTTTGGAGTATTGACGACAAATCTAGTTGAGGGACTAATGTGTTTGTGAGAATTGCAGGATAACACAGGTAGAAGTCCCTCATTGATTCGGTTTTCCTACCAGAGATGACCCCTAAAAATGTATGAAGACATTGATGTCAAAGGTGGTATGTGAAGATACTCATATTGAAGACTATGACAAGAGAAGACATCGTATGAAGCCTATGGAGCTCAAAGACTTAGATCTTTCGTAGTTCTTTTTCTTCTTTATTGAGTCATAGGAACCACCGTACTGTTAAGTGGGGTCCAAGAGAACCAGTCAGAATGACTGAAGTGATGCTTAACCAAAACCTATGTCTTCGAGTGAAGACTATGAGAGCGAATCTTGTCCAGAGTCGGACAAGTCAGCTTTGCTTGTAGCCCAAGTAAAGTTGCCGTGTGTGTATGAAATCTGACCATTGGAACACGTGTCAGTTCCTTAGTGACCCAGGGTCATTTCAGACAAATCAGGTCGGGTTGCCTAGTGGCTATAAATAGCCCACCCCCTACAACCATAAACGGTTGGCTGCTCAGAGTTAGAGTACGGCTTTTGTCATTTGAGAGCAACCCACCTCGAAGCCTTTGAGAGAGAATTCCTTGCGAGGATAAAGCCCTAACCACCCAGAGCCAAAGAGTGTTAGGCATCACTTAAGTCTTCTTGTCTGTGTGATCTGAAGACTTATTACACTTGAGGACTGTGAATCCTCCAGCCGGTTAGGCGTCGCGTTCTGAGCATCCAAGAGACATTGTGGATTGCCGGTGAATGAAGTCTGTGAAGGTTTGGGAGTCTACCTTGAAGACTTACCAGAGTGATTGGGCGAGGTCTGTGTGACCTTAGCTCAAGGGGAATACGGTGAGGACTGGGTGTCCTGAGGCTGCGTGTTCAGGACTGGGTGTCCGGGACTGTGTGTCCTCAGGTTTAAATACCTAGCCACCCTAACCAGACGTACAGTTGTCACAGCAACGAACTGTCCACAAATCTTGTCTTCAACGAGTCACTGGTTTATCCTTCCCTCCCTTTACTTACTGTTGGTCTTGTGAAAGTCATTGTATGATTGCACTATCTTTGTCTTCACTGAGTGACTGCGTGTTCTGTTTGGCTCATAATATCTTCCTACCTGAATCCTTACTACAGCTGCATTAGTCATTGCTTTCACTCATTGAATACTTGACTATGGTTTTGCTTAGTGTAGTCACCTTCGCTGCATGGTAATAGGCCTAACCAGACGTACAGTTGTCACAGCAACTGGAACTGGTCCAACAAATCATTGTCTTCAACGAGTCACTGGTTTCATCCTTCCCTTCCCTTTACTTACTGTTGGTCCTTGTGAAGTCATTGTATGATTGCACTATCTTTTGTCTTCACTGAGTGACTACGTGTTCTGTTTGGCTTCATAATATCTTCCTACCTGATCCTTACTACATTGCTGCTATTAGTCATTGTGGTTTCACTCCATTGAATACTTGACTATGGTTTGCTTAGTGTAGTCTACCTTCCGCTGCATGGTAATAGGTTTATTTCTATCGTTTGTCTTCATAACTTCCACGTTTTGAAGACTTTCATAAAAATTGCCTATTCACCCCCCCTCTAGTCGATATAACGCACTTTCACCTTTTCTTGTAGTTTTAGTGATAATGAAACCTTGGCTTCTTATGCTAATGGTATATATGATTACTATGATGTGGAACGAATAGAAGAATTCATTGCTTTTAAGGGTGCTTATAAAATTGAATCTTTGTTTGAAAAGTATGAAGCTTTTGATGATGATGTTTATAGGCCTGGAACTTTTGCTATACTTAAATATTGCTATGAGAATTATGAATATAATGCCGATATTGATGCGTTTATTGGGAACGTATCCGTTGTCCAAGAAGAGACTAATATTTTGCAGGAAACTTTGGAAGAATAAATTGATGACACTATGAGCTCATTAGATGAAAAAGATGATGAGGAGAGCGAAGAACAAAAGGAGAAAGAGCGGATTAGCTACCCGTGCCCACCTTCTAATGATATTAACTCTTCAACTCATACATTGTTTAATTTCTCTTCGTGCTTACCGAAGGATGAATGCTATGATAATTGCTATGATCCCATTGATTCATTTGAAATATCCCTTTTTGATGAAATTGATGCTTGATATGCTTGTGGCCATGATGCCAATATGAATTATGCTTATGGAGATGAACTTGCTATAGTTCCTTATGTCAAGAATGAAATTGTTGCTATTGCACCCACACATGATAGTCCTATTATATTTTTGAATTCTCCCAACTACACTATATCGGACAAGTTTGTGCTTATTAAGGATTATATTGATGGGTTGCGTTTTACTACTACACATGATGATTTTGAGAGATATAATATGCATGTGCTTGATGATAGCAAAACTATCATGGCATTTCCATAGCCATTCTGAGATATATTGCCATGCAACTTCCATCATATTTATATACATGACTTGAGCATTCATTGTCATATTGCTTTGCATGAGATAGTAGCATGATACTTCCATGGCTTGTCCATTTTTTGATATCTTTGCTACGCTAGATCATTGCACATCCTGGTACACTGCCAGAGGCATTCATATAGAGTCATGTTGTTCTAGATATCGAGTAGTAATATTGAGTTTTAAGTAAATAAAAGTGTGATGATTATCATTATTACAGAATTGTCCCATGTGAGGAAAGGATGATGGAAGCTATGATTCCCTCACAAGTTGGGATGAGTCTCCGGACTTTAGAAAAAAATAAAAGAGGTCAAAGAAGCGCACAAAAAAAGAGGCTAAAGAAGCCACCAAAAAATGAGAGAAAAGAGAGAAGGGACAAATGCTACTATCCTTTTACCACACTTGTGCTTCAGAGTGGCACCATGTTCTTCATATAGAGAGTCTCTTGAGTTATCACTTTCATATACTAGTGGGAATTTTTATTATAGAACTTGGCTTGTACATTCCGATGATGGGATTCCTCAAATTCCCGAGGTCTTCATGAGCAAGCAAGTTGGATGCACACCCACTTAGTTTTCAGTTTGAACTTTCATACACTTATAGCTCTTAGTGCATCTGTTGCATGGAAATCCCTACTCCTTGCATTGACATCAATTGATGGGCATCTCCATAGCCCGTTGATTAGTCACGTCGATGTGAGACTTTCTTCCTTTTTGCCTTCTCCACACAACCTCCACCGTCATATTCTATTCCACATATAGTGCTATATCCATGGCTCACGCTCATGTACTGCGTGAAAGTTGAAAAGTCTCGAGAACATTAAAAGTATGAAACAATTGCTTGGCTTGTCATCAGGGTTGTGCATGATGAAATACATTGTGTGATGAGGATGGAGCATAGCCAGACTATATGATTTTGTAAGGATAACTTTCTTTGGCCATGTTATTTTGAGAAGACATGATTGCTTTATTAGTATGCTTGAAGTGTTATTATCTTAATGTCAAATGATAGACTATTGCTTTGAATCACTCCTGTCTTAATATTCATGCCATGATTAGATTATATGATCAAGATTATGCTAGGTAGCATTCCGCATCAAAATTATATTTTTTTATCATTTACCTACTCGAGGACGAGCAGGAATTAAGCTTGGGGATGTTGATACGTCTTAGTCGTATCTATAATTTTTGATTGTTCCATGTCAATATTCTACAACTTTTACATACTTTTGGAAACAATTTATATGATTTTCTTGGACTAACATATTGATCCAGTGCAGCGCCAATTCCTCTTTGTTGCATGTTTTTTGTTTCATAGAAAATCCATATCAAACGCAGTCCAAATAGGATAAAAACTTACGGAGATTTTTTTGGAATATATGTGATTTTTGGGAAAAAGAATCAACGTGAGACGATGCCCGAGGGGACCACAAGGGTGAGGGGCGCGCCCCACGGGGTAGGGCGCGCCCTGGGTCCTTGTGGTCACCCCGTAAGGCGGTTGGTGCCCTTCTTCTGGCGCAAGAAAGCTAGTATCCAAATAAAATCGTGTTAAACTTTCAACCCAATCGGAGTTAAGGGTCTCCGGAAATTTAAGAAACAGTGAAAGGCCGGAAACAGGGAGCGCAGAAACAGGAGGAAATAGAGAGAGAGGGAGAGAGAGAGAGAGAGATCCAATCTCAGAGGGGCTCCCACCCCTCCGCCACCATGGGCGCCATGGAACAGAGGGGAAACCCTTCTCCCATCTAGGGGGAAGGACAAGGAAGAAAAAAAGGAGGGGGGCTCTCTCCCCCTCTCTCCCGGTGGCGCCGGAACGCTGTCGGGGCCATCATCGTGCCGGCGATCTACACCAACAACGTCACCGCCGTCATCACCAATTCTCTCCCCCTCTATGCAGCGGTGTAACACCTCTTCTCCTTGTTGTAATCTCTACTTAAACATGGTGCTTAACTCTATATATTATTTCCCAATGATGTATGGCTATCCTATGATGTTTGACTAGATTTGTTTTGTCCTATGGGTTAATTGATGATCATGATTGGTTTGAGTTGTATGTTTTATTATTGGTGTTGTCCTATGGTGCTCTCTGTGTCGCACAGGCATGAGGGATTACCACTGCAGGATTTGGAATATGTTCATGATTTGCTTATGGTGGGTGGCGCGAATGACAGAAGCACAGACCCGGGTAAGTAGGTTGTTTGCGTATGGGAATAAAGAGGACTTGATACCTTATAATGCTATGGTTGGGTTTTACCTTAATGATCTTTAGTAGTTACGGATATGTGCTAGAGTTCCAATCATAAGTGCATATGATCCAAGGAGAGAAAGTATGTTAGATTATGCCTCTCCCTCATATAAAATTGCAATGATGATTACCAGTCTAGTTATCGATTGCCTAGGGACAAATAACTTTCTTGTGACAAAAAGCTCTCTACTAAAACTAACTTAGTTGTTTCTTTATCTAAACAGGCCCTAGTTTTTATTTACATGCTCTTTATTATCTTGCAAACCTATCCCTTTACACCTACAAAGTACTTCTAGTTTCATACTTGTTCTAGGTAAAGCGAATGTTAAGCATGTGTAGAGTTGTATCGGTGGTCGATTGAACTTGAGGAAATATTTGTTCTACCTGTAAGTGCATCTAGTGCCACCCCTAGTTGGTTTTGGAGTATTGACGACAAACCTAGTTGAGGGACTAACGTGTTTGTGAGAATTGCAGGAAAACACAGGTAGAAGTCCCTCATTGATTCGGTTTTATTACCAGAGATGACCCCTAAAAATGTACGAAGACATTGAAGACAATGGTGGTTTATGAAGATATTCATATTGAAGACAATGACATGAGAAGACTCCCTATGAAGCTTATGGAACTCGAAGACTTAGATCCTTCGTAGTTTTATTTCATTTATGTTGTGTCATAGGAATCACCGTACTGTTAAGTGGGGTCCAAAAGAACCAGTCAGAATGACTGTAGTGATGCCTAATTCAAATCCTATGTCTTCGAGCGAAGACTTTGAGAGAAAATCTTGTCCAGAGGCCAGACAAGTCAGCTTTACTTGTAGCCCAAGTAAAGTTGCCGTGTGAGTTCAAAATTCGACCGTTGGTACACGTGTCAGTTCCTTAGTGACCCAGGGTCATTTTGGACAGATCAGGTCGGGTTGCCAAGTGGCTATAAATAGTCCACCCCCCACAACCATAAACGGTTGGCTGCTCAGATTTCAGTGCACGGCTTTTGTCGTTTGAGAGCAACCCACCTCGAAGCCTTTGAAAGAAAAATTCCTAGTGAGGAGAAAAGCCCTAACCACCCAGAGCCAGAGTAAATTGGGCATCACTTAAGTCTTCGTGTCTGTGTGATTTGAAGACTTATTACACTTGAGGACTGTGCATCCTCCAGACGGTTAGGCGTCGCGTTCTGAGCATCCAAGAGAAATTGTGGATTGTCAGTGAACGAAGTCTGTGAAGGTTTGGGAGTCTACCTTGAAGACTTACCTGAGTGATTGGGCGAGGTCTGTGTGACCTTAGCTCAAGGAGAAAACGGTGAGGACTGGGTGTCTTGGACTAAGTGTCCTTGACTGGGTGTCCGGGACTGTGTGTCCTTTGGTTTAAATACCTAGCCGCTCCAACCAGACGTACAGTTGTCACAGCAACTGGAACTGGTCCAACAAATCATTGTCTTCAACGTGTCACTGGTTTCATCTTCACTTCCTTTCACTTACAGTTATTCATTGTGAAGCCATTGCATGCTTGCTTTATCTTTTGTCTTCACAACATGAATGTATGATCTGTTCGGCTTCATAACTTCTTCCTACCTGATCCTTATTACACTGAAGCTGTTTGTCATTGCGCTTTCACTCTATTGAATACATGACCATGGCTGGCCTAGTGTAATCTAACTTCCGCTGCATAGTAATAGGCATAATCTTCACTGTTTGTCTTCATAACTCTCACGTTTGAAGACTTTCATAAAAATCGCCTATTCACCCCCCTCTAGTCGATATAACGCACTTTCAATTGGTATCAGAGCAAGGTGCTCCCTTGTTCTGTGTGATTCGGTTTAACCACCTGGAGTTTTAGCTATGTCGAACTGCAGGGATAATCAAAGTCTCCGCTGCGCCCCGTCTTCTGGAACAATATCCCTACTGGAAGAATAAGATGCGCATGCATCTTGAAGCCATTGACGTCGACCTATGGTATGTCGTCGAGAACGGTGTTCCCCAGGCTGGAGAAGGTGTCACTGCTGCTGATGTCAAGAAGTTCATTCAACTGGATTCTACTGCCAAGAATATCATCTGTGGTCATCTGACCAAAGGACAGTATGGCCGTGTGAGTGCTTTGAAGACATCCAAGCTAGTCTGGGACTGGCTCTCAAAGGTCAATGAAGGCATCTCAACCCAGAGAGATTAGAGAATCAGTGTTCTTCGCAACCTCTTCATCCGCTTCAAGCGAAATGACAATGAGAATGTCAGCACACATTTGATCCGGCTCACTGACATCACAAATGAGCTTCAAGCCCTCGGCGCTACTGAGATCACCAAACATGAATCGTCAAGACACTGCTGAGATCACCTGATAGTTCGTTTGACATCCTGGCCCTGATGATTCAAGAACGTCCTGATTTCAAGACACTCGATCCGTCTGACATACTTGAGAGGCTCAACACACATGAGTTTCAGCTTTCTGAGAAAAGAGATATCTACGGTCCAAACTATGGGCGAACTCGTGCTTCTGAAGGCAAAAGCTGTCTCCTCATCTGAAGAAGAATCTGACTGCAGTTCTGATGATCCTGAAGACATTGGAAGAGAACTTGCAATGCTAGTGAAGAAGTTCCAAAAATTCACCAAGAAGAAAGGCTTCGGAAAATCTTCACGATCAAGCTCAAGGAATGATGAAGTTTCTGCTCATGACTACAAGAAGAAAACATGTCACAAGTGCAAGAAAACTGGACACTTCATTTCTGAGTGTCCACAGTGGGACAATGAGAACAGAAGAAGAAGAAGAGCAAGAATATGATCTGACGACAAGAAAAAAAGAAATACTCAAAGTCTTCTTCCCAGTCTTCATCAAAGTCTTCATCACACAAGAAGAGCTCATCTGGCAAGGCACGTGCGTTTGTTGGCAAGGAGATGGATTCAGAGGAGGAGTCCGCATCTGAGGAGGCAGAGGTGGAGTCTGAGGAGGAGTCTGATTCTGGCATTGCGAGTCTGGCTAAAGCATACGTCGCCAAGTCCATCTTCAACACTGAAGACAATGACTGCAACACCGACACCGACGCAAATGACAAGAACGACTCCACTCCTACCTACTGCTTCATGGCACGCGGTGACAAGGTAAACACACGCACTACTCACTATGAAACATCTAGTGACGATGACTCTGAATGTGATTCAAAACCTAGCTACAGAACACTTGCTAAAATTGCAACTGAACAACAGAAAGCCATGGAACATATTCAAAAACTGTTAGACAGAAGCGATGATCTGTTGGGTGCCGAAATGACTCGATCTGAATCCTTAATTGAAGACATAAAAAACCTTCACGTTAAGTATCAGGAACTTGAAGATCGTCATGATACTCTCTCAACAACTCATGAAAATCTTTCCTATGATTATCTTCAAAGGAAGCAAGAACTTGAGAAATTGAGGGTGCCATGAAGATCTTCAAAAGGAAAATGAGTCACTTCGCTCCAAAGATCAGTCCGCTCAGGAAGGATTTGAACCACCATGTCTTAAATGCATTGAGCGTGATAATGCTAATTCTGTTGCTGAATGTTCCACTGCTACTACTGTTGCAATATCTTCAACTGTTAACGTGGTAACTAACCCCTCTGCTGAGGATACCACTGCTATTGCTGATGAGAATGCTAGGTTGAAGACATTGCTTGAAACAGGGATGTACAAAAGTCTGAAAGGGCATCAGAACATTATGTGATGTCCTTAAGAAGCAGATTCTGAACCGAAACCCTAGGAAAGAGGGTGTTGGGTTCGTGAGGAAAATTAATGCAGATGGGTCTTACTGGAAACCTGAGCAGTACCCCAAAACACATGGGTTGCTGCAAAGGAACTTTCAGCAGATCCATCCAATCTTTCTGGCTTCACTTGTGCTAACCCCAATTATCATTGATGAATCCTTTGATGCAAACTATAAACTGTTTAAGAATCAGAATGGTGAAGTGTTTGCCAGGTACATTGGTACTAACTGCAGGAATGGACCGCCTATGAAGAAGATCTGGGTTCCGAAAACATGTCTGGAAAATCTTCCTGTAAATGTCTTCATGACACCTCACTGAAGAGACAAACCTCAGGTCCAAAGGGATTCATACAGACAGAGGACTCATGAGTCAGCACTAACCGCAAATGCTGTTTTGCAGGGGAAACCATACTCAGGCCATATGAATATATGAGAGTGGTTCATCGAACCGTCATGTTCATATGACCAAAATCTTATTCTGCTTATTCCTATGAGTATTATTGTCCCCCTGCTAGACTGTTTGCTAAGGCTTCAAAGCCAAAATTCTCAGATGCTGCACTTAGACTCATAGCTTCTAAGCCACCCTTGAAGATGTGGGTGGTTAAGAAAGCTTAACTCTCTTTTGCAGGGAAAGGTCTCCAGCACAAAAACAAAATCTTCTGATGCTATTGCTGGGGACCATAAAAATCTTGTGGGGCGCAAGATAAACTGCCCAAATGGCATCATTATGTACTTCGTTCCTGAATCGCATGCTATTCTCCCCATTAGTCCTAATCTGGATCTATAGTTTTCATAACCCACTGGTTCGTCAAATGTTTATGCTTCACAACACTCTCGTGAAGCGCTATCCCCCTAACTGCACTGTAGGGTACGGATACCCAGCGACTTCAAAGTCTTCAGAATGGATTATTGACAGTGGGTGTACAAATCACATGACTGGCAGAAGAAGCCTTCTTATGGACTCAACTTTACGTCCATCCGACAAGAGCCACTATCGCTGATCTCTGATAAAAGTAAGGTATTGGGTCTAGGTAGAGTTGCAATCTCAAAGGATCAACACATGGATAAAGTCATGCTTGTTGAATCCCTTGGCTTCAACTTAATGTCTGTCTCAATGCT